>NW_022987469.1:4255686-4488186 GCF_902827165.1 Trematomus bernacchii
TTTAAATATGTAACAGCCATCTGATTACTTATTTGTTGTATGTAACTGTAAGGGAATACAGCTACATTCTTTAGTATCCTGATTATGTGATCCTGTAACATGTCATCTGTTACTCCACAAACCTGGATGTGTGGAGCTCATCAGCAGCCAGAACCCTTAGTGGAGTTTAAAGACAGTTGGGACTTGTTTGATTGTTGTAATGCTCCAGTTCCCAATGAGGGGCCCTTAAGCAGTACACTAAACTCCAGATGAAACTGCTAATGTACGCTGTGCAGTGCAGTCATCCAGCGAAGCGAAAGGGAAGGAAGATAGTCTTCCTGGCTTCAAACAATGTTGTATCCCCAGGTCTCAACTCCTTGTAATTAAAATGTCAATAACGGACATACATCCCAAACTATGAAAACAAGTTTATCTTCAATAAGCTCTTTCAGGAAAATGACTTCTGATTTGAAAAATGTAAATCCTGCTTACTTGAAGTTGAAATGTATTCACTGTCCATCCTTCTGCAGTGCTTCTGTGCATGTTTAACACTGAGTCATGTTTCAGCCCTCCTGCATCAAGCACTGTTATTTAAGCAGCACTTACACTGGCACTTGCCTTACTCACTGGCTACTTCATATAGTACTTGAATCTTTTGTATAATTATTTGTAGTTATATTATGCAGAGACAAGACTCAGCTGTTGGACATTTTGACCTAAACCAAATACTCGCAGAAAGTGTGCGTAGAGAGGAACAATAGGACATTCAGACTGCAAGCTAGTTTCTTACAAAATATCTACAGTACAATACATGTGAATATTTGTAGTAATTTATCACTGAACTGAGTTGAAAAAGACTAAACACAATAATGTGCAGCGTAGGTTGTGTGGAAAAATTAATAAAATACAATCTGCAAGTGAAATAATAATTAGAAAAATGAGAGGAAGCTCAAACTCTGGTCAAACAGACCAGCTGGACTGTGAGTGTGAGTATGTATGTTTGTTGTTGCAGTTTATACAGAGATGTATAGATGATAACTATAGAACTACTTAAGTTTTCTCCAATAGTTTTTTTTTTTTTTACAGATAAACTGGATATCATGTTATTTTGGTTATTAGGTTTCAAGGCGGAAGGCAAACTTCAGCACTTTTGGAAACTTGTAGCTTCTTCATGAGGTTTTGTGCGCAAATATTTCTTATTTGGGAGCAGTGACAACACTTATTTTCCTTTTTAATCTCAGTGTTTAGATTTTACACTTTGAGTTTTGTAAAGATTACACAACTTATTACTTAAAAAGGTCTACTTGTTGAGTAAGTCTACAATTCATAACAGTTCTTATCAGATCAACCTCTAACAGACATGTCATCAGATAATTGTGCCTGATAGTTAACAATAATTGTTCATTGTTTAAACATACTGGAGATAATCATAATAAATGTGTCACATGTCTTATTGTATGAATGCACTCACAATGTCACTGTGCCCTAACAGCTGGCCGACTGATAGACGTTCTGATTTCTCCCTGCTCATTGGAGCTCCTCTGATACAGTATATCCAGACTCTCAATAATGAAGGAACCTGAGCAGGGGCAAAGGTCATCTCTGCTTATGCTTTTAAGCTTTTCATCTCTTTGCAAAAAGGTTGATCTTACAGTCAAGTGTAAGATAATATTTTAGACAGCAAAGACTCTCTAAAGCAGAAAGGAAAAGGTCAAACATCTGACCCGCTGGATGAGATTCGTTCACTTTCTTTAGTCCAGCTGAGGAGTTAGGATTCCTCTTGAATGAAGTCTTAAATCACACTCACAGCTGGAGAGACTTTCAACCTTTGACCTTGCCTCTGACTGGAACTATTATGAGACATTTGAAAGGAACAGAGACAACAATTGGGAACATGTTCTGTTTGCTGTCTGATCCAGAGTCAGATGAAAACAGAACAATGCAATCTGAGTCCACCACTGTACAGGTCCAGGAGGTTTTTCAATGATAGACACTGAAGTGAAGTATGTCTTATTAGATTCCTTATGTATGATATTTGATACAGAAAGTTAATAGACCAGGGTTGATCTGATGCTTTGCCTGGTGTTTTTGTTTTGTTAACAGATGTTAAATAGGGAAATAGTAGAGTTCATTAGGCTACATGATAACTTACAAATATTTAATTTAGATTTGTTAAAGCTTTTAATAATATGTTTTATTTAAGCTAGCAATTCCTACTCCAGTCAGTGTGCTAGACCCCAACACAGAGCTCTCTCTTCCTTGATACACACAGATTACTCGTGGTTCCTCTTTTGTTTCAGAACATAGGACAGGTATGTTTCCCAAAGTGCTGGGCGGAGGTTACAAACAACACCCCTTCCTCTCTGTGATACATATATCTGTCATTCTGCTGCCTGGCTAAATGTGAGGCTGCCAGTCATTCAGGGACCACACAAGTAAATGAAACATCATTGCTGTATGAGAAGCAAATCTAGCAGGAGGAGGGTGTCAGGCTGAGCCTCAGTCAAATGGAATACATTAGCACAGGGAGGGGCTTGGAAAGAAAACAACTGGTTGCATTAGCTGCTGCTGGCTGCTGTATAGGTTATGTTCAGATTTCCATTTAAAGATGTTCATGTTGTCAGGAAGTGATGAGGGTTTACAGCTGAACACTCACATACATGAACAGGTTTACTCCCCTAGTCCCTCAGCTATGTTTTAACATCCCTAGTACACCTCTTTGTTTTTTACCAGCCTTCCTTCCTCCTCTGCAGACCGGCCCTGTTACAGCAAACATGTCCCTGCAGCGCTCAAGGACAAACTGAAGAGAGCACACTGTGCCAGGACAACACTACACATACTGTATATACACTACGTGTGTGTGTGTGTGTGTGTGTGTGTGTGTGTGTGTGTGTGTGTGTGTGAGAGTGTTTGTGTGTGCGTGTGTACATCTAGGTGACGCACATCTCCTAGTCGACCATATGGAAGTGAAGGAAGGGAATGGACAAATCTCCCTAGGACAGTTGACACAGCACAGATGCTAGGCCACACACCAACACTTACAAATACACATAGAAACACGTGCACACTAACACAGATGCATGCACACACCCACGTCCACACACCCACGTCCAACACACCCACGTCCACACACCACATGTCCCACACACACACACACAACACACACACAACACACACACACCACACACACACACACAATTAAATCACACAACACCAACACACACGTCCACAACACCCACAAGCCACAATCACCCACTAGTCCATCAACCCCCACGGACATCCACACAAACCAAACACACACCCACACACACATCACCACCACACACACACACACACCACACACACCTACACACAACACAACACACCTACACACGTCCATCACACCCACGGTCCACACAACACACCACACCACACACCACCCCACAACACACCACACTACCACCACAAACACACCACACACACACACACACCACACAACCACACCACACACACACACACCACACACACAAACCACACAACACCACACACACCCCACACACACACCCTCTGTGCCCAATGTGTGTGTTGTTTGAGTGGTAATGATGCAGGAGTGGGAAGAACGGCTGGTGAGCCTCCCACTGGCCTTATTGCTAGGGAGTTACTGAGCTCGCTGGTGACCTGAAAACACACACACAACACACAACCACAACTACACACACACACCACACACACACACCACACACACCACACACACACACACACGCACAGAAATGTGGGAATAACGGAAGCAGTTTAGAACGGAAAGAGGGAAAACTAATGAAGCTATAGTTTAGTGGGTAAAGAAGAGGAGGGCACTTTGGATGATCTCGTTATATATATATCTCGCTGTTAGAGGAGCAGGCAGGTGTGGACAAATGTCTTTAAAAACAGTCATATTACATGCTGGAATAAACAATAAATAAAGGATTTATTCTTTTATCTTGATACATTTGTTTCTTATCTTTGAACTTGATATTTCAAATACATGTAGATTTATTTAATTTTGGATAAAAAATGTGTCTTGTATATCATTTAAATCATTTTCATAATGAAACCATTGACTTTCATCATTTCTTTCTTCATCCGGGGACATTTATTTTGTATTCAAGTTGTTTTTTGTTTCAGACCACATAGGAACAATATCATTGCAACTCTAAATATTGCTCAGGATGAGTTTGGCTGTTTTGGCTGTGTATCGCTAACAAGGGAAACAACACCTCCACGGAGCTCAGCGCGATTCACAACCGTCCCGACCAATCAGAGCACACTGTGCTCACAGGGAGGGTGGGGGCTGGAGTATTGGAGCTACAACGAGCCGTTTAAAGCCAGAGAGGTGAAATTCAGTGAATACACGTAGTTACAGAGATGCTGTATGAGAAACCAATGTGAGTTTGGAAAAATGCACAATATAAATCTATTCTAGTAGACCTCAACAATGGAATTATGATCAGTGGAAATGGCCATGACATGGGACCTTTAACAAGCACACCGGTCCTAGGTAAACATTTAAAGGCAGAGCTCTACCTCTGGAAGCCTCCGTGCCGTACGGCCCGCTGCTGTCCTGTCAGGTCGGGCATCCAGGCGTCCTTCACTGCCTGACTTGAAGACGTGGCGGTTGTCCAAACTCTGGATGGGCCTGAAGTTGCTGCGCAGATACTCCACTGACTTCACATGGTCCCTGCTGCTCTGTGGTGAAGATGGAGTAGAACGCTTCCAACTGGAATGAAGAAGAGAAGAGAAAACAGGAGAGAGAGAGTTAGTGTAGTGCCCTGCAACACTCCCTCAACTGTGGGGAGTACTGCATCCATCATACAGCAAGTGAAAAAAACATTTGAACTCACTGCAGAAGAAAAAAATACGAATGCAATCTAATTGGAATAAAGCAAGAGAAATAAACAATTGATAATTACCGAACCATACCCAAAAACCTTAGCAGAATGTTTGAAGCATAATATTACAGAACGTATAAAGAACATATTAAAACATGTATCCATTCATCAGTGATGAAGATAAATAAATGCCCGTACAGAGAAGAGCAAGACCACTCCTTTATTTAAAAATACATTAGGCTATTGAAATCAATAGACTCAATTATATCAATCATAGACTCAATTATATTAATCCAGCAACATTGTTGATTCAACATGTTGTTCATTTCCATTTCCAGCATACTCTCATTCTCTTTCCTGTGGGGACCTAAGTGGGAAGGATCGATACCAGTCTCAAACATGCAGGTTGTAGCAAGAGCCGAGAGATGATAAGCATGGAGACTGGAAGCAGCACAAAACGTTCACTTTCTAAAAGTTATCCGTAAACAAACACATAATAAAATAACAATTAGTGGTTTGAGTGGGAGTGAAACGTTTCTGGATAAACAACTCCAGGAAGTCACTGCTCCCTGCTGCCTTTGACAATTGATTCGAGTTACCTTTTGGATGCATTTCAGTTGTGTACAGAATAAAAAGATTATAATCCAAAAGGCATAAAACCTACAAAAAACCATCCCATGACCAGAACCCAGGGTATATTAGGAATACAGTGACACATGTCATCGCAGGGAGTTTAATACAAGCATAAGGGAATGTGGTCTGGATAGAATAAAGATAGAAGACACCTAATTATGATATGTACTATAATTACATGGATTTTTGCATGATTGGGATCATTCTGAAAAAGCGGCATTGAAAACAAGTCACATTTCAGTCCTAAACCCTATCATTTATTCAATCATGTGTCTGATCCAGAACTGGGGGTGAAGTGGCCCTGAGGGTTTTGATCCAAAGGTCTCTCACAGAGGAGATGTTTGAATCTGTGAACTGACAGCCCCCCCCCCCCCAGACCTGTGACTTCAAAAACATGAACTTTCAGTGAGTGGTGGTCCTTGTGGCCTGTGTGACTGAAGTGCTGTCCCAAGGGATAATTGTGTTTTTCAGAGTTCTGATTGCATATTCATGTTGTGCCAGTGTGTGTTTCTTTCATTTGTATTTGTTGCAGGCATAAAGCAACCACAGTCACACTCCAAATGGCACAACAAACAGTGTTGGAGTTGTCCACGTCTTTTAAACAGTCAGTGTTGTGATAAACACTTCAAGATAACGATTTGTAACAAGTAGTGTTGTCCTATTATTTGCATTAACTGCATCCATGTACTAGTACAAAAGCTTGGCCCATCAGCAGTCAAGATCCAGCAAATCTAGTTTATAAAATATATTTTGTTCTTAAATATCTAAAACACACTGGGCCAACTCTGGGCCAACTCTGGGGGTAAAGAGATTGTGCTTCTGACACAACTGGATACATTGACAAAACTCAGTCAAATCAAACAATGATGTAGTGGCCAAAGCGTTTGAACTTATAGTCACATTTGGCTCAGTTTTGCTGAATCCTTGGTTGTGTTTTTTAAATGAGGTAGTACCTCTGGAAGGACAGGTGTGGCTTCAATAATAAGATGTTTTTGTTGTTTGTTTTGTTGTTTAAGCTGTGATTGGTAAAACTTAGTGTCTGACACGCTGAAACGGTTCCACATGTTGTTTTAAAAGGAATTATGCTGCCATGTTTTCAAGCTGTGAACATTTTGTACTGCGTTGGGTAGATGTTGAAGTTGGCCTCTTCCTGCATGTTGCCATTTGTCAAATACGTGCCGGGTGGCAGGACGTGCGACCAGACATGGATTTGCTCTGTGTGACTGAAGTGTCATCTTTCTGTCTGTGTTGGCAGATGGAGACTCTGTACAATGTGTTTGGAAGCAATGCACACAGAGAAACAGCTTGTGTGAGAGAGAGTGTTGGAAAGAGGAGGGGGTGTAGTGTGGCAGATTTAGTTTCAGGAAGGTACATGTCGGAGAGGGGATATCCAAGGACAGCAAATCCTTCCTGTGACTCTTTGTGCTGAACAACATCAGGTGCTCTGAAATTGAAAACAGAAGCTAAGCCACAACAGAATAAGGGAGGAGTGCATTTTGAATAGATTGTCGTTGACTTGTATGTTTGGACCTAAAAGTGACCGCGCCGTCTCCTACTCCACTATTCTTTTGGGAAAAGCTCCTCCAGCAGTTCACCAAACAACTTCACTGACAGAATGAGCCACCAAGCCAGAGCAAACCAAATCATTAAAAGCAAATAAATGACATTGATTAAAGTGAAAAGACTGCTAATAGCCTTTAGATGAAAGACGTACATCTACTGTAAGAGTGTTTCAAAAACAAGACAGAGCGTCTATTTATTAATTTTCTTTATTACATCCATTTTTGAATCCATGAATCACTTCCCACAGCAGCTGCAGCAGTTTAGTGTGAAAGCCTTTTACTCTGATGGAAACACTGTTTGGAATCCTCTGGGGACCATGCATATCCAAACCAAAGTGAATGGGAGTGTGGACAGTAGGTGTTGATTTGAAACAAACTGTGATGTTTGGATAAGCCAACAATCCTCCCCGTTGTTATAGAATAATAAAATAATAGCGGATGAGAAAGTCAGCCAGTGTTCTTTCCTGAGCAGAATGTGATTGCAGCAAATCCTATTCCCAAACCCCCCAGGCTGCTGCAAAACCAATGGAGAACGCACATTAAACATCCGCCTGCCGGCTCTGTTGACCAGCTTTAGGGGTGACTTTCTGAGACGATGAAAGTCAAATCTGCGTCAAAGCAAAGGATAAATACGAAAAAAGCCCTAGTTTGATTCCACTGTTTACAGAACCGTAGCAAACCCTCAGGGTTTAGGCTGGACAAAGACTGAAGATGGAGGTAACGCTGCACAACTGCAGGAGCAAAGGCATGCACATCTCTTTAGCCTTCCTTTGTGTTAGCTCTGTCGTGCTTTCAAGGGGTAGCTCTGCTTTCCAGGGGTAGCTCTGCTTTCCAGGGGTAGCTCTGCTTTCCAGGGGTAGCTCTGCTCTAGTTTCCACTTAAGGTATAGGTTACAGCTTGAAATGAAGGATGTGGGCAGGGGGCTGAGTGACCAGGGTTCCGTTCTGGTAGCAGTGTTCCAATGCAGCTAATACATTGATATATCAAGAGAAGTGGATACTGTGTTCCAAGATGGCACCCACATATTACCAATAAAAGCAACTCATTGAGTGCACGCTCCAAACATGTCTTTCATGTGTCTTTTGGCTTCTGTTTTTGGGCTTATGGATTGGAGCAGGCACATTAAAGTCCTCCTCTGATCCTGCTGATTCTCTGCACACAACAAATAATTGATAGTTTTTCCACAATATTTGTATTTGTCTATACTGGCCATTGTTGGTCATTTGCAATAATTCGCGTTTTCAACCGTGGACTCTATGACAAAATTCCATTACAGTCCTGTGCAGTCGTGTAAGGACAGTACTACCTGAACAACTCTTGGAACATTCTTATACATGTATATGTCATTCAAAAGTAATGATGCACCCAAGGTAGGCGTATGTATTTGACTGTTATATACTGTACTATGCAATTCATTGCCTCAGTGTTTTTCAACATAATGTATGTTGTATATCTACCGACTCACTCACTACTGATCACTTACTTGTCAAATATAAAAACTGCAGTGAGACTGAACCAGATAGTACATTTGTGTGCCTGGATTTTGAGGTCCAATGTTATCATACATATAGTACCTAATGCAGCTTTAAGTTTACAGGAAGTCCTCATGTGGCTGTCAGGGACTGTTAGTAATGCCTGTTTAAGTCCTCAGAAGTTTACTGAACTAAACTCTGTGTACCTCAAAGTGGGACATCATCAGTGCCTCTAAATGTGTGTGTGTGTGTGTGTGTGTGTGTGTGGTGGTGTGTGTGTGTGTGTGTGTGTGTGTGGTGTGTGTGTGGGTATGTGGTTGTGTGTGTGAGAGATTAAAAGCACATTTTCGACGTTTGTGTGGTGTTTATCGACTTTCACAGCAGACATCATCACATGTCTGTGTGTGTGTATGTATGATTTTGGAATTATGGCCTGGCTGAAATCTGAGTTTCTCCTCACACAGTCGACTGCAAGGAAAACAGCGCTGAGCATCTTCAGCCCTTCCTCCACCTGAGGATCAGAGGTGAGGAAGTGTGAACACCACAGAGCATGCTGTGACTCACATCCAGCCTCCAATCTGAGTTGAAATCACTATATTATCAGAGCATACAGCCTTGGTTACAGCATAAATGGAAGTTCTCTGATAGTAGGCAGATTATAGGCTGCTTGTATGTGTTGCTATGGCAACACAATCTATCGTAGAAACAGGGAGACAGTAGATTTCTCTGCATTGAGTTACCACTTTTTTAAAGATAAAGTGTCGGACAGGCCTTGATTAGTTTGAATGCAGGCGGATTTAAAACATTATTTTGTATTATTTTTATTCCACACATGGCAGTTATTTTAAAACAAAACATGTACACTTTACAAAACATGTACACTTATACTGGATGTTTTTTATAGCGCATGGTGGAAATGAGCAGGGAGAAGAACATCTTATCTTACCTGCCCCTTCTTACAAAAAAAGTACAGAAAAAAAAAAAGAAATAACCATTAAGACATAATTAAAAGCAATATTCTTTCAGTCACAGTTGCTTACAAATACTGAAACATAAAACCAGAACACAATCAAAAGTCAACTTCATACTGTCTAAATATGCTTTCTTTATACATTTTCCTAAACATACAAATGTTCTTACAGCCCTTTAAATCATTCGGCAAAGAATTCCACTTCTTTACGCCAGAGACACACATCTGCTTTAAAGTAGTACGTGCAAACTGATGCTTAAAATGTAATTTCCTCCTATGATGCTCATCCTCTGAAATGTAAACAAATTTGTTTTGTATATTTTCTGGCAGTATTCAGTTTTTTGCTTTATGCATAACTAAAGCCGTCTGTAATTCTATTAAATCTTTACATTTTAACAGCCTTGACTCAATAAATAGTTTCTTTCTTTGTTCTCTAGGTTGTTCATTATGCAACATTCTCACAGCTTTTTTCTGTAATGTAAATAAAGGTTTTAAATGACTCATATAGGTGTTGGCCCACACTTAAACACAATCATTTAAATATGGCAATATCAAACAAAAATACAAAATGCGCATTGACTTGTAGTCAAGCACATATTTTGCTTTATTCAACACAAAATTATTTTTGGATATTTTACTTTTCACATGTAATATATGAGATTTCCATGTTAATTTATCATCCATTATAACACCCACAAATCTAAATTCAGACACCTTCTCTATACTTACTCCATCTATACACAATGAAACATATTCTAATTTTCTCCGATTTGCAAAAACAATACATTAGTTTTGTTCAAGTTCAAAGATAACTTATTTACTTCAAACCATTTCTTAAGTTTTACCATTTATTTTGTAATACTTTCTGCCAAAATAGTTAAATCATCCCCTGAACTAAAACAAATTGTGTCATCACCAGCAAACAACACAAATTGAAGTAACTCTGAGGTGTCACAAATGTCAAGAATAAATTAAAGAGTTTTGGACCCAAAACTGAACCTTGTGGGACTCCACATTTCATTTTCATATAATTAGACGTATTACCATGAAATTGTACATACTGTTGTCTATTTTTCAAAGAACTTCCTATCCAGTTCTGAGCTATTCTAAGGTGTGCAATTTAGATATGAGGATGTTATGATCTATGGCAGGGGTTTTCAAAGTGTGGGAAGGTGAGCCTCCCCTCAGAGAACATAAGAACAGCCGCGCCCCCCCTCCCAATTATTATTGCTATTATTATTGTTATTATTATTGTTGTTGTTGCTATAATGCAGGGGTATTCAATTGCATTTCAAAGAGGTCCAGTGAGAGAACATGTCATTAAATGCTCTGTTTTCTCTGTCTACCTTTCTCTTTTTTGAGCACGCCATTTGAAATGACTCCGACTCTATGAATCTATCGTGCTGACTCACTGACTGCACCGATTTGATTGGCTGAGTAGCGTCACCTCCTTAAAACATTAAACAATAACTTTTTTAAACCTTTTTATCTTTATGTTTTAAACATTTTATTTTTACATTTTTTACATTTTCAACATGGTGGATAAATCCTTATATGCTCCCGGCAACACACTGAACGTCAACTTTGCCTCCTCACCCCTACTTTAGTGGGAACAATGAGTCTGCGTCTTTGATGCACACAGGCGGATGATGCGGGGATGCAATGTAGACAGGAATAAACGCAGATCATCCTCTGGCTGCAGCCTTGACCGGTACTTGCTTTTGATCAAAGTCAATGTGTAAAACCCGCACTCACACAGGTAGGTGGAGGCAGAAGCGGACTGGATGGAATCTCGTGGAAACGGCCTGCTGAACGGACCTCTGTCGCCTGGCAGCGCAACTTGAATGATGCCGTTTAAAAACATAACAAATAAAGGGCGCTGCCGGCCGTGAGCGAACCGAGCCGGCCGTCAACGGCCCGCTGACGACCGGCCGTTCTGTGATTCTCCAGAACACACAGATGGCCAGTCCGCCCCTGGGTGGAGGTGAAGGGAATGAGCACTTTTACAGCCTTTTTGGCGAGGTAGGGGAACTCGGTCTCCACAGACAGCCAAAAGTGGGCAAGTGTCACTTAACTCATCTTTTTCTCGTTATTCTTTTCTCCCGCTGCGCCTCCCCTGAAGCTCTCTGGCGCCCCCCAGGGAGGCGCGCCTCACACTTTGAAAACCGCTGATCTATGGTATCAAAGGCTTTTTTGAGATCAATAGATGTATATTTCTTGCTTTCTATTGCTGATGTAATTTCTTCCATTATTTCCATTAATGCTAAAGAAGTAGATCGGTTGGTCCTAAAGCCATACTGACTCTCACTCAGCAATTTATTCTTGTTTATAAAATAATCACATTTTTGTAAGAACAATTTTTCAAGTATTTTTGAGAATTGTGAAAGCAATGACACTGGTCTGTAATTAATAAAACTATGTTTATTTCCTGTTTTGAAAAGTGGAATAGCCTTTGCTGTTTTCATTCTGTCCTCTACGAAATGATATATAACATAAAGGTTTGCTTATACAGTCAATCGTTTTTTTACAATAATCATGTATATCCCATCACTGTCATTTGATGTCTTATTTTTTGATTTTACAACAATGGATTTAACTTCAGTTTCACTCACTTCTCCAAGGGCTAACAAAGCAGTGTTGTGCGATCAGAATCACAACATCACCAGGTGGATATTGTTGAAAATTCTGCTTAAAAGTGCATGTCCAGGCTTTATTAATCCGTAAGATTTACCGTAAGCACTGATTTGGTATTTGTGTGGTTAAATGGTGTGTAGACATGTGGGTAACACCATGGTAGACTGGAGTCCCTGATGATGCTCAGTGCCATACTCTGCATATTTCATTTTGACTTTAGCTTGGCAGTTAAAAGTGTTTTGCACGTGTCGTGATAAATTGTGCTACTTATTGTGCCATTAAGGCGCCTTCCAACAATGACAAGGATACAATATCTTCTGATCCCAGCAAAATGATTGAGATTGACAGCAAACACAACTTGACACACTGTAACTGACAACTGACGGCCTACAAAACCAAATGCCAATCCAGTTACAACTACAATGTGTGCCAATATTTTTTCTGTCAGCTGTGTGATAAAATATTCATTTATTGTCATTCTACAAAAGCTTCTGCTGCTGTATCCAAAACTGTTTCAGGAAGAAGTCTGCCTTAGCCTTTCTTTTGGAGTTCTGCTGCACTCTCCCTCCCTTCAGCCACATTTGTACACCCTTACCACACGCATTGCCATTTTCCCTCCACCCACACTCCTCTTTCAATCAAAGATGTTCCAGTACCTTACAGGTAATCGAGATGTAACCATATATTGATCCTAAACCACGTAGTACAGCTCACCAGGTCGGTATAAGTGACTCTTCTTCTTCTCAGTATATGCACCATAAAACCTTTTTTTGGTGTGCAATTAGTTAAATATGGTCTTCATCTGAGCCCACTGAAAACACTGAAACGTTGGCTTTAATTAAATCTATTATGCCAACAAATGTATTAGGTTAGTTGAAAGCAATAACATTAGATTTAACCTAATACCCAAGGATATGGTCTCTGACTTGGCTGAGAAGATCCTACATATTGGGGCTGAACATCCGACTGTGAAGAATGTGGTACTGCATATTGGAACAAATGATGTTGTGAAACAACAGTCAGAAGTGCTGAAAGAAGACTTTAAATGTCTGTTGGAAACTGTCAGCTCTCTAAATGCAGAGGTGTTCATCAGTGGCCCTCTACCGCCAGTCAGAAGAGGAGTGGAGAGATTCAGCAGATTGTTTGCACTGAACACGTGGCTTTCAACTGCCTATACTGACCATTCTGTCCATTTTATTGACAATTTTAACTTTTTCTGGGACCGCAGACATCTTTTTAAGGCAGATGGAGTTTGCCTGAACAAGTCAGGAGTCAAATTGTTTATCTCTAACATATTATTATGTTAGTATTATTAGATCTCAGTGCTGCGTTTGACACTGTTGACCACAACATATTACTAGACCGTCTAGAAAACTGGGTGGGACTTTCGGCAACAGTTCTAAATTGGTTTGAATCCTACTTAAAGGACAGAAATAACTTCTATAGGTAAATACACATCGGAGATGACAAATATGATATGTGGGGTTCCTCAAGGCTCCATCTTGGGGCCTCTTCTCTTTAACATCTACATGCTACCACTGGCTCAGATAATGAAAAACTACAAAACAAGTTACCATAAAGCTATGCGGATGACACCCACATTTACATAACAATTTCACCAGGAGACTATGCTCCAATTCAAACACTGAGTAAGTGCATTGAACAAATCAATGACTGGATGTGTCAGAACTTTCTCCAATTAAACAAAGATAAAATTGAGGTAATGGTTTTTAGAGCCAAGGCAGAAGGTATAAAAGTTAGCGCTGAACTTCAGTCTGCAATGTTCAAAACAACAGATAATAGATTTCAAAATACTGCTGCTGGTTTATAAAGCTTTGAATGGTTTAGGCCCAAAATACATTTCTGACCTCCTGCTAAATTATGAACCATCCAGAACTCTCAGGTCATCAGGGACTGGTCAGCTTTCTGTCCCCAGAGTCAGAACTAAACATGGAGAAGCAGCGTTCAGTTATTATGCTCCAAATATCTGGAACAAACTCCCAGAAACCTGCAGGTCCGCTGCAACTCTTACTACTTTTAAATCCAGGCTGAAGACTTTTCTTTTTGCCGCTGCTTTTAATTGAACTATTCACATCTTAAACTGCACTGTAACTTTTATCCATGTATTTTTTCTTTTAATGTTTATTTTATTATCTTTGCTTTTTAATGACTGTTTTTAAATGCCATTTTCTTAATGTCTTTCATTTTTGTAAAGCACTTTGAATTGCCTTGTGTTGAAAGGTGCTATATAAAAACTTGCCTTGCCTTGCCTTAACCTCATCATTTGTATTATTTTAGCATAATAGTATTGCTTTCATTTAACCTAATACAGTGATGGGAAATGTGTTGACATAATACATTTCATTAAAGTTTCAGTTTTTTTAGTGTATGTGCTAAAATATCCACTAAGACAGTGCTGACAGTTCTCTGCTAACCATGCTACTAGTCAGCTCTCTAAATGTATCTGATGGGTGAAAACATTTCTTACCACATTCAGCCCATGCTTTTTGGAGGAGGAATTTCACAACGGAACAGAACAAAATCTTCTGAAAGACCTCAAGGAGAAAAGAAACCCATATGGCTACATCTTAGCTGCTTTCTGGAAATGTTGGCACAATTGCACACAATGCCAGATGGAAAATTATAAAAAATTCCCACAGGTCCCACTTGGAATGGTACTAGAAGGCTGATCTCAACAGAACTTCCCAGTTGGCAGCTCATGTTTAGGGTGAATGTGATGTGAGACCAGTGTGGCATAAGCAATCTTAGGAAGGTAAACATGTGATACACACACAAACACACACATATATGCAAAACAATGCCAAAAAACATTCACATACACATGCACATACATACCCACATACAAACATCAAACGCACAAATAGAAGCGTGGTTAATCCACATATCTGTTTGAAAGAAAGGCATTTTGGTGGTTGTGTAAGAGCATCGATGGCTCTAAATGCGGCCCAGAGCCACGGCTGTCACTCCCGCTGACCTACTTCAACTATCGTCCAAAACAAAGGACTAGCAAAAAGAGGGGCAAGAAATAAAACACAAAGTGGCAGAGAAAAAATAACTCCAGTCACCATCTGTGTTAATTCTCTTCTCAATCTCCTTCTTTTATCTTCCTCCATAACGTTTTCTCTGGAGAGTCCCACAGCAAAAAAGGGATAAACAAAAGGATTTCAACAGAGGCTTTTAAGCATGTTGAGAAACACTTGCTAATGGTCAGGAATCATCAACCAGACAACAGGAAGAATGATTTATGCCCCAAGCGCTCGCTGCTTTGTTGACTCTTTGTTAATTTATTTCCCTCTTTATATCCATTGCTCTGTGCATTATTTTCTATTTGTTCACTTTTAATTCTTTTTTGTTGCTGTTACACCACACCAATTATGTAAAAGCTGTATTAAACAACTATCAAATAGAATCACATGGTGGCCTCTGTGATGCATGGAATCATCCTTCATGTCTATACAGCAAAGCTAAAGTCAATTCCCAGAAAGAGAAGTGCTTTCAGCTCAGCTGAGTTCAGCCCTCTCCCAGGAAACAGGTGTACCACCCTAAAACAGAGGTTCTTGTCTCAGGCAAAAACTGTGTAAATCAAGCCCCCCCCACCTTTTTTGGTGCCCCCTTGTTTCTGTTGTGTTCTGGGGCCTCATTTATAAAGGGATATACGCTCAAAAAATGGCGTACGCCAGTTTCTACGCAATGTTTGCGATTTATAAAATACTAACTTGACGGGAAAATGTGCTGTCCTCCACGCAAACTCTAACCCATGCGTACGCACTAAGCACACAAACGGGAGAGACGAGAAACTGCGACACCGTTGGCAGAAGGAAGAATGGAGAGAAATATGTGGAAATAATACCATAAATAAAATGTTACCTCTCATTTATCAAATATGAAGAATTCATTTTCAAACATTGATTAAAGCCAATCTTAAAATGATTAAACAAACGCCTGTTGCGACTCCTCAGTGCACACAAAAACATAACTTGGAGAAATAATAAATACGGATATGCTATTTAAAACCACCTCGAATATGTTGTGTTAATTGTTATGAAATGTTTTCTCATAAATGATGCGGTAAGCAGGCAGGACAGAATTACGTCTAAACTGACGCCGTTTTGCATTTCTATAGGTTGTAGATACGAGCATGGTTTTATATACTATCACGTTTAATCGTGTTTATTATGCCGTTGCCAAGACTTGATAAGCGCTCGTAAAACACAGGAGGTATGGAAACTAAGAACACCATATGTGGTAATTGTACAGCTAATATAACACAATCCATTAGTTGTATTTCCTTTAACTGGTCGGATTATGTATATAGTTGCTGATCGACAGCTGGAACACAAACCACCAAATACAACAAAAATAATTCAGATCCAGTCGTCATGACTCCACTCCGAGGGGATTCCCCGATCATTCTTACAGCTTTCTCATCAAGGGGGTGTCTCCTGTCCCCGGGAACAAACACACTGCCCTGAGGAAGGTTATGTGTATTTGTTTTGTCATTAACTTTTTCGGACCACTTATTTATTTATGTTGGTGACGATCCGACCTCCATGCTGCTACTCTGGTTCAAACTGCATCCACCAAACAATATGATTTATCTCGACCTCCCCACAATAACCAAAATCTGACACGGGTGTGAGATGTCTTTTTTAAGCTGTTTATCGTAATTTCCTGCCGATCTTCTTCATGCAGTCAGTCAAAATGAATGAATGAATGGGCGTTTCTTTGACTATGTATAGGCAAATATGGGCGTTACGAGTCGATTGTGATTTTATCAAGGGAAAAGGCGTAGGGAGTGCCGTACGCACTTCCCTCGCCGGTACGCAACGTTTTGGAATCGGAAAATGGCGGAAATGTATGTACCTATTTTTGTGCTTTGTACTACGTAAGCAACCTTCCTACGTCAATCCTACGCAAGGCGTTATAAATGAGGCCCCTGAGCTTCTTGAAGCGTTTCTGTCATGATTTGAGTTTTGTGTGTTAAGTTATGGGTTTATTTTGAAATTCTGTTCTCCCTGTGTCTGGTCTTCCTTCCTGTGTTTGCCCTCCTGTGTCTGATTGTCTCATTGTGTTCACCTGTTGCCCTTGTGTTTCTGCCTCCCCTGCCCAGCTGTGTCTTGTTCTGTGATTACCCTTCTGTGTATTTAGTCTTGTCTTCCCCTGTGCTCCATGTTGGATTATTGTTTTTCCTGTCCCCCTCCAGGTTGGTTTTTGTCCTTGTCCTCATGCCACGTGTTTTGGATTTATGGTTTTGTCTTGTTTGCCATGTCAACAGCTTTTATTAATGAAAGTTCGCTTTTGTTTAAAACCCGCTTCTCCTTAAACTGCATCTGGGTCCTGCCTTACCCCAAACCCTGACAGATTCTTAATTGAAGCATTTCGTTTAGGCAGCGCTTTAAGTAGTGATGGTGAGATGAAGCCTTATGAAGCTTTGAAGCTTTCCAGCCAATTGGTTCGCAAAAGGGTTCATCTCATGAGGCTTCATCATGGGCTTCATCTGAACACGAACCCCCCCTGTTGGTCAAAGTGTGTAAAACAGACAGATTTGACATCTCAATAGTGTTCTCTAGTCTATCTCATACCGAGTTCCCAATGAGTAAAGCCTTAAGGCCCTGACCACACCAGGACCGAAATCGGCCGTTTTCGTTAGTCGGACGACGAAGCGTGCCCTGTCGCCCAAACTCAATTTGGTGTGTGTCCCGCACCGTCGGCCGTGACACGCCTTATTTGGCCTTTCATGGCCAACGCACGGCCGATTCAACATGTTGAATCGGCCGTGCGTCGGCCACAGGCAGTCGGACAAAGAAATCACTCTGATTGTCTGTTCAGCTAGCGAATCAGTGCATGAGAAGCGAAACGGTTGCTTGAGAATGTCTTCCACAAGCAACACTCCAATGGCTGATAGCTCCAGTACCGCACGAAACATGTTTTCGATGGACGAGAGTGAAATGGAACGCACACGCTATTGTTGTTTGTTTAGATCACGCAGTCTGTTCTTCTTCTCTGTCTTCCGGTTGTTGCCTCTGTTTGAATGACGAATACACACTACCGCCGCCTGCTGGTAAGGAGAGTTATTGCCACTCACGCATGCGAAGTTCGTACGTGCTCGGCTTGAAGTCTTTGCGGTGTGTTCCAGTGCGACACATGGCCAGACGCAGGAGAACACGGCGACGCAACAGTCGGCGTCGGCGAGTTCTCTGGTGACTGCTTGGTGTGTCAGGGCCTTTAGAATAACCTCTAAACAACAATATGTTAAGAATATTGTATTTATTCCAGTTAATTATTGTGATTGAAAAGCCTAAGGAGGCTGGTAAACATTGCAAAGAGGGATTTGTATTCCTTAACCTGTTAAGCCCGAGAGACCCCGGTACCGGGGCACTGCCGCAACATCTTGCAGGAAAGTGTCTGAGGGCATGTTAATTTAATAAACTATGAATGTTTTATATCCATGTAACGGGAAGAAACTCATCTAACTGATCATTTTTATTTTTTTTTCAAAGAAAACCCACAATGCTAACACTGAGCCTCTGAATTAGCAACGAGTGAAAAATGCTAACAGATTACTGCACCGAAAATCACTCACAAAACCTTATTATTTATCTTTTCTCTACATCCATGACATCGATTCACATCGTGAGGTGACACAGAATCGATGGGTACCCTCATTATCACTGAATTATACGAATTTGCGACGTTATAAACAAAAACAGATATCAAAACAGGTGACGCTAGGTAGCTAAAAATGCTAACATTTTTACCGTGGCTCTGTAGTCTCTCCAAAGTGGTCTTCAATGGCATTAAAACGATAAAAACGCTGCTGAAGTTAATCCATAGGTTAATCCAATGTGTCTGTGTCTCTTTGAAATTATTTCTGATAATCCATGAGCAATAAAACGGATAATCCATGCTTTTCCGTTTCTAGATGTCAGAGCTAGACTGTATCTTCACTCTAATGCAAAATTACATGCGCAAAGCCCCACCTTTTTGTTTCACAATGAGGTGTTGTGGGGTGACTCCCCCTTCGATTCTATTGGCTCTAACGGTCAGAAAGAGGTGTCAACCATCAAATGGACCAATGGGTTCCAGAGATATGAAAAAAAAAACAATTTCCACCCAAATCACCTCAGAGGTGGAGTGTTTTTGGCTAAACCTCTCTAAAAAGGTCAAATGTCACTTGTTTTGCATCAATCTTGATACAGGGTACTTATTATATGTTGTACTTTGGATTCCCTAAAGCTTTTAGTCTACCTTACCATCATCCAGGGTAGTTTTCACTATAAGTAAAAAAGAATGTTTGGACGGACACTATAATTTACAGTTTTTTACTATGTAAATCTGAATTTCTTTAAAATAAAAAACATCTATATTGATTCTGACTTTTCTAACAATCCAACTCACAGGTTTATCATTACTTTGAGATAAAAGATTATTAATTTAACCCTTTTAGAAGGAAGATATGGTCATTTGTTCTGGGAATGTCATTTTCGAGCCTAAAACCTGAAAAACAGGCTCAGGGCTTAACAGGTTAATAATATTCGTAAACTTAACCATGTTGTAGCCTGAGAAAGGCTAAACCGTATCAAAGAATACATTTATTAACTACATTATCTCATTTAGCTGTAGCTTTTATAAACAAAACAAAAGACGTATTGACCAGTCGTTGAACCAGGGACCCTGCGGTTGATTGTCAACTGCTTTCCAGCTGAGCCCCGCACACATACTGAATCCATCTGAAAAACGGAATACGATTTATTCCTGTATTTATTCATTTATTGATGTTTTTATTCCTACATTTATTTATGTCTTTTATTTATATTATACTTATGACATGTTCCGACCTCTATATAAGTGAGGGTCTGAGCTCTCTTAATTCCATCGTGTCACCGGGCCCGGGTACAGGAAGGGTAATATATCGTTCTTATTATACATCCATGGGTAATATGAGGGTTGTGGTTCAACCGATTCTAAAGCACTTTCTGAAGCAGTCACGTGGTATTGAGGGGCAGCGAGGCTTCGTTTGTCATCGGTGACGTCACTGGCCCAAAACGATACAAGCCTCGATACAAAGCTTCACAAAAAGCTTCGGGGATTACTCGACACACGCTCCGAAGCCTCGGCGCAATACGTAACATCACTAGCTTTAAGTAAAACCATGAACATTTTTTATTAGGTCGATTAATGTTATCTAAATGCTGAATGTGTTGTCAAGTTAGTGAAGATGTTTCTTCATTTGCTTCTGTTTTGGCAAAAAATTATTTGGATGGTTTTTGAAACTGCATTGGATTCTCCCAATGGAAACGTTTTGGGCCGTTGCAGGGACTTTGCACCTGTCGCCACTGTAAAATACAAATTTGGTCACATAGCTAAAAAAAAGAACTCATCAACTTAAAGAATGTAGATTTCAAATGTGTTACTGTTACATAATTTCTGCAACGATAACTGAACTCAGGGAACCATGACCAAAACACCTGGAAACTTGAGCAGACTTAAGATTATTGAAAGTTACTAAGTCTCGACAGCCCACACTTCAGTGAATTCCCACTGATATATTAGTCTTCACAGCCAGAGAGAAGTGAACTAAGGACAGCACACTGGAGAGGTGCATTGTAGAGGTTACTGGAACAAGTGATACATCAACTGTTCTATAAACAGAATTACACATTGAGCATTTTGGGGATTCACACTGCTGTTAAAGGTGGCCCCTATTATACTCATATTCAGGTTCATATTAGTATTCAGTGTCTCGACTGTGACATGTCTCTTTAATGTTCAAAAAAGCTCTTTATTTTTCTCATACTGCCTGTGCTGCAGCACCCTCTTTTCACCCTCCTGTCTGAAACCAGACAGGTTAGGGTTAGGGTTTCGCTGGCCGGCTCTGTTCTGATTGTGTCAACCGCTTAGGGCTGTCTCGCCCCTTAGCCTATTGGAGTGCTGGCCCACATTTTCAATTTGTCAGTGATTCAAATTGGTCTGGTATTGAGCTCATTCATGTTATTTATTTTTCTGATTTGAGAAAACATTTGTCTATTCAGTTGAACCAATCATTTATGTTGAGAGGGGGGAATCTTTGTTAACAAAATACCAACGTAAAATGGCTACATATATAGGTCTACATAAATAATAAGAGGCTGTCTCTGATATAATCTTGCTTCATATAGAGTAATAACTGTGAGGAAGTGCAAATGTTACTTTGCGTCATTGACTAATGGCACACTGAAAGTGCCTGACTAATGACTAAACTAACCTGACGGAACTTTAGGCTGTTGTTTCCATCTCCGGTTTGTTATATAACCACACAGATAGTTTTCTCTTTGTATCCATTTCAAAGTGTCTGGATATAGACAGAGTATAAGAAGGCAGTTGAATTAAAAAGGGGCCAGTGATGGACAGCTTGGTCAACAGGGATTGAAACAAGAGGAGGAGGAATGCGTGCCGTCAGCAGCGCTGTGTACAGACCTGTCATTCTGCCAACCAATCCTGAACATCACATGGAAAACAAACAGGAACCCTTCACATCTATTTAGACAGTGATACATTGATGCAGTAATAGCCAGCATAGATGCAAATGAGTTTACACCCGTCCAAAATGTAAATCAATTTATGCCCTTCATTCTTCCGTTTCAATGAATGCCTCGTTTTATCTTTAATTTTGGCATTTTTAGTTTAATCTGAGGAAAAGGTGTGTCCCTTACAAAGTATCAATACAACTCATGTCAGAGGTCAGAAGTGATTGAGCAAACATTTATAAGATCTAGTTAAACACCTTGAGATGTATTATCTTTTTTTTTCATAGATTCTATCATAAAATGTATTAAACTATTGAGTCAGATTCAGTAATTGAATGACTTAAAACACATGGAATGTATTTCCAGAAAAACAATCAAACATTGAATTGGGCTTACTAAAGACATAGAAGGAATCCAAGCTGAAGGCGCCCTGAAAATAAAAGCTCTTTCTTAAGAGACACATGGGACAATTCCTTGTGGCTGAGGTTGATACCAAACAAAGCATTGGCTCGTATGAAAGGCAAGAGCTTAAGCGTAGTACAATGGAGCATACAAACAGAAACATCCCAATAGGCATCTGCAGAGCTTTATATAGATGACACCGAGAGAATGGAGAATGCTTTTAGAAGAATTTGTTTAAAATGTCAGCATAGTCTTGCATTGGTAAAATAAATTGTAAAGAATCTAATCTGACACTACATGTCAGCACGTCTGGAACAATAAAGAACACATTTATAGTGCACCTAATGTGTGATAGAAATCACTTCAGTGTCAATCTATAAACCCCAATATTTGATTTAACTCCCTGGAGAGATATGCAACATTACAAGCTAAATCCATAGCGTAGGATTTGTGAATAAGGCTCATTTGCAGGAGGATCGAACTAACCAAATCAACTAAAATAATCATTTAATTCGTCAAGAAGTCGACAAGCCCCTGCCCCGGCGCTGTGCCCCCCCCCCCGAGGGAGAGCATGCTGCACCGTCAGAGGATCTTATGGTTGAGGAGTTTGCAGGTGCAGCTTGGATCTTTATAATTGTATTTTAATTAAAATACACACAAAGTGTTTTTGGACGAAACATGTAGCAAAACCATAGTGCTTCAGCTCTATATTATTGTTTGATTTCAATGACTGTAATTTTGTAACTCAGAGATGTTTAAAGAAGAAAAATACTTTTTTGTAGGGCAGCCCATGCTGAGTACTTACATTTTTGGTACAACTTAACCTTTAATATAATGTAACCACTTCACAATTATTCTTCACATAATCTGCACTACCACTGTACCAACATACACACTCACAAACACACAACATTGCAAAATGACATTCTAGTCAGTCCTAAAGTTCATGGTATGAACTGTTTTGTTCGCTCCTCATTGTCTGTTTTGTTTTGTCTGTCCACCATGTACAGCGACCTTGGGTCCCGTGAAAGGTGCTTTATAAATTCCATTTATTATTATTATGAGAACAAAGTTGAAAAGTGAAGCGCCTATTGTTCCTGATGGCACCTTGTGCGGCCACCTCTGCCATAAGTGTGTGACAGTGTGTGTGAAAGTGTGAATGTTGCTTTTTAAAGCACTATACGAATGAAGTTCATTTACCATCATTTCAGGGAATAAAATGATTTAGTTTCCACACTTAAAACCAAATGACTGTAAATCATCACAAACAGTGTGCAATATTCTCCGCCTGTTTCTGTGTGGTGTGGTTCTCACCTGTTTGTAGGAGACGTAGATGGGTCTGCTGAAGATGATCCACTCCACCACCTTGCTGCAGGGCGGAGTGGTCAGAGAGCCGGTGTAGCGGTAGTAACTTCCCAGGGCGGAGGGCAGCAGGTCCTTCAGCACAAAGGGCTCCAGGACAGTTTCTTTTTCTATAAGAGAGAGGTCAGGAGATCAATACAACAGGACCTACACTCTATTTCACTTCAACCCACAGAGGGCAGACGATCTGGAGCAGATCCAAGTGCTACTGTTTAACAGCCGTTAGGTTTAAGCTATTGATTTCATTTACATTGTCCCTGCCTTGTTCAGTGTCCCCCTATTGACAGACATAATTGCGCTGAACACCTCTAATTATACCTCTGTCGTTGTTGGAAGGCATATACAATACGATCAAGGCTGTAACGCTACATCCCCAAAACCAAATGTTGACACAGTGGAATTATTCAACGCCTCACACGGTAAATATAAGGCTGTTATAAAGACTTCAAGCTAGAGACTCTGTTCCTTGTATGAATGCATTACACTTCCAAAGAGGGAAATCAGAGGAAAGGGAGCAAAACAATTACAGTGATCTGACATTTACTGAGCAGTAGAACAGTGGGCCATGAGCCTCCACTCACCTCAGAAGAGATCTGAATTGGTGTTATGTTGGAAATAGTTTAATAAAAATCCTCATTAGTGTACATACAAAGATACAGTTACCAACCCGTTTGTGCATTAAGCCAAGTTAAAGTAACCCAAATCACAATCACAAACAAAAGGGAGGATTGGAGTTCAGCTCACATTCTGCACCCGTTGGTTTCAGGTGTGAAGGGTCTTCACTATGTGGATACAGACTGGATCTGGGTCTCAGTTTTAGCAGAACTCACAGTCAAATAAAAAGACTGAAAATGTTAATGTGACAAAATTAGTATAATGTCTCAACATAGAAACCTCGAGATGAGGCTGTGTCCATGAATAAATATCCAAAAGACTAAAAGACTGGGAAACACTAACAGCAATATGTTATTCCTGGATGGCATTTGTAATGGCAATATACAGTATGTGTCATGTTTCTGGACAACTGAGAAATAGTCCAATATTCACTCTGATGCTTTGAGGAGAGCATGTGGCTCTGAAGCTGCTAATGCTTCCACTGTGATGAGCTGCTCACGTCATGCGTCTGCTGTTTGGGGCAGAACTGACGTTTTAAGCTGAAAGAAACCCCTCAGAGCAACCACACAGTCATTTTGATTAATTGAGAGAAAATGGAATAGTGCAGCTTTGAATTATGAAATTGTGAAAGGCAATACAAAGAGGTTCTATTGAGAGAACGCTGCAGCGCTGCAAAGCTGGACAGAACGCTGTCCATTAGATCCTAAAGATGTAAGACATGAACTCTTGGTGCTTTTTAAAGGAACAATTTTGATGACCTATTGCTACGTTTGGGAAAATCGTCACTGTTAAGACCGACTATCTGCTACTCAGTTGTTGCTGCAGTATTTTTCATGTCTGTAATGACAGAAAATGAATAAAAAAGACTTTCATCATTTTCATCAACACATCATTCATATGCCTTAGACCACTCTTTGGAGAAGAGGAGAGGAAGTAGAGTGTGACGGGGGGAGGGGGAGCTGTCATCAGAGGAGAGAAGGAGGAAGTGAATGGGAAGAAGGGGGGTCGAAAATAGAAGAATAACAAGCTAATGGAGAGAAATTATGAAAAGAGATAAGATGAGGGGGAGGATTTAGATCTACAGTTTCAATGAAACCATGTGAGGAGGGAGGGTGACAGGAAGGATGAGGAAGTGTAGGGCGGGTGATGCGTGCAGCAGGGCGGGTCATCTGACAGGTATGGAGAGGGGAAGAGGGGGGGGTGCAATATCTTCATCAGCGACAGATGATGAAGACATTGCACCCCACCTCTCCCTCCATCTCCCCCTTCCTCCTATTCCTCCTCTTCCTCCCACCCTCCCGCTGACAAGCCTTGTCTCCCGCTGCCTCCCTGAGTTCAGAGATGTATTTTCAGCTCTGTCGAATCCGTGCGACAGAGCGAGCCGGAGAAGGAGGAAGAGAGGGTGTTGATAGCAATGTGTGGTGGCGTGTACTGGGGGAATAGAGGATGAAGGGACAGGAATATGCAGCTAAATTAGTATTCTCAAGAACCGAACACGCACTTTGGTGTGTCTCGCTTCAAACTTAATTCAGGAAACGTCTAAACACACGAGACAAACTTCCTAGCTCTTGAATGCGCTCCATGCCAGATGCAAGCATGCATGGCTTGAAAGAGGAGATGGAGGAAGATGTGTTTGGCGAGCAGCTCGTGAAGAGACGGAATGTGGGTTCTTTTATCTTCCACCTGCACCTGGGAGCCAATGAAAGTCCAACATGAGTTGGAGCAGAGTGAGGCTGTGATCACACGGCGAGTATTTTGATATGTGAGCCTCCTGCCATGCGTCAGAAAAGCTGTCTTCTCATCTAATCGTCCATTAGCCTCCTCAGTTACTCACTAGAGTATTCATATGTAATGCCACAGCTATGGTAAAGCAAACACATCTAGCACAAAGTCACATATTAGAGGAACCCAAAGTCTGCTTGTCTGTGAGTGGTATTTGGTGTCAGAGCTAAATTGTTGCAATAATATTAAGTTGAACCTATTATTTTGTATTTAAACGTAATATTATTGCTTTCAACTAACCTAATACAGTTAAATCTGAAATAATACATTTAATTAAAGTCAATGTTTCAGTTTTTTCAGTGTACTGCAATGTCACCGTCGAGCTTGATCAGAAGCGATAGAGACAACAACTTTAGCGATTCAAGCTGCACATTAGATTGCTAATTTAATTGCTGCAAGTGAAGTTTCATCATGTTGTTGTGTTTAGAATATTATTCACGTTTTGGTTATTAAATGCCACTCTTGGTTTGACTGCACTGCAACAAGCCTCCTTACTTATATGACATAACAGTATGGAAATGACCCACATTTCTGATCCAACATGCCTCTCATCAACAACAAAGCGTTTATTTACTCAGGGTCCAGTTCCTAGCTTTTTCTGGAGCACATCAGTCACATCTGACTTGGTATAATATTTGCAACTAGTGTCTTTCTAACAGTCAATTCTGACATGACCGACATAAGTTCTTTACTAAAGTCACCTAACAGCATTAGTGGTAAGTTCTCCTGAGAAAATAAATAGAAAGAGGAGTTGGAGTAGAATAGATATTCCAATTCATACCGTATCAACCTAGCAGGATGGTCATTACAGCGGTCATGTTTATGTTTACCCCTGCCATTGAGACTTGTAGCAATATGATTTTAGTGGGTGCTAGCTTCCCTTTAGGCGAGTGTTGACGAATTGAGGTGGAGTTTTGTATTCACAACTTAGGCGAGCAGTGGGAGGAGTGAGGGGTCAAAGCAAAGAGAGCCAGAGGACATGGGTAAAATAACCATCCATAGTGTGGGAACGCACATCGCTCCTGCCAGATGAGTAACACCTTCTCCAGCTTGCTGATTCCACCATGCTTTATTGACACAGGTTTGAGTAAAATGGCTAGTGGTCGCTCCAGTGCTGTGTCCTCTCTTCCCAGTGAGCTGTGACCTCACTAATCGAGAGTTTCACTTTATCTACTTACAAAAATGATTTAAGCATTCAAAGAAATTACTATTGTAGTGCTTGTTTTTTTTCGGGCAAACTCAGTAACCACTTGTCTCAAAAATCACATGATGTCACTATTTGATGGATGTCATAGATATTGATAAGAGCAATGCAAATCACAACATTAACCATAAACTGTGGGTGAAAGCAATACAACATATAGTAGTCTGCTAGTTGTAATGGATGAGAGATGGACTGAAGTCAATGTGACTGCACCTAAGGTCCACACTGGAGTGACTGGACGAGTTTGGACTAATAAGCCATGCCGATGTCCATCTGTTCTAAAGGGGAATTGAACATGGTCAGATGTTGTGGGTTGTCAAGCAGGAAATAGTTTGTGATCTTCAATGTTACATTTGAATTGAAATAGATGAAGCGAGCCACAAAAGAGTGAGATCGGTTGTGTGGGATAATTTCCAGGTTCTTCAGTATGCAAATTATTATAGAATCCTGTATATAGAATATAACATGGCCAGGGTGGCGACTAGACTGTGCAGTTCTTACATCAGTGTATTGCAGTGGAAGTCGTTTATCTGGAAAGTAATAGTTATAGCCATAACGGGAAAATGTTGTTGAAAAGCTTTTGTTGTCGCTCCTGAATACAAGGGCAGGAAATCCAATTGTCAGACGGCTGAAGGAAAGCAGATTGTTTTTTGAAGACAAACACAGATACAGCCAGTAAGTAGCCAACCCGAGGCTTTGCTTTTTTCTACAGAAAATGAACATCATTTAACATGTCTGGGAACATGATGACTTTTTTATCACAGTTTTATTGAATCCGTTTTTTTATTCTTGAGCCAGTGCCTGATTTGACACATTGGATAAAGAAAATGAACGGTGCTGGGACTGAAGGACCAACCAATAAATCATTAATACTAATAAAACATATAAAATATAAATGTATTTGATTCTACAAAATGTCTTTTAAAATGTCTTCATAGAATTAAAGACAAATATGTTCTCCATCTGAGAACAATTTTACATAAACTCTTACGATACTGATGTCAGACTCAGATAAGACAACAGACTGTTCAGCCCAGTATCGGAGAAGTGATTATTGGATGGATAATACTGCAGGAAAGGTTTGACCGTTAAGTACCGTCATGTACAATAGAGGTGTAAGTAACATGTGTGGACATTGAGGTGATGTGTAGTTATTGTTTTTAGTATGCATACAATGTTTATGCAGGAGAGAGTTTTTCTGTCTACCACTGGGCCCAGACTTCAATCTCTCTTCAACTGTGAATGGATGAGCTTGGAATTGTGTACATGTGTATGCATGATCCCCACAATTCTAAATATGGGTCAGTATTCAAAAGAGGACTAGATCCTAGATGAAAAGCCTTCTTCAGATTTTAGAGTGCGTGATGTCACAGCTAGAGTGGAGGACAGATTTAATTTTGCCTTCATATTTTCTTTTAAACCTGCCATAATTCCCAAACCCTACATTCCTGAGACATAATCTTTCATGACAAACGTAGGAAAACATCTCGTAGCTTGAAAGATAAAAAGAAATTAAGCAAAATAATTAAACAAAATGCCTCTTGAGGGCATGAAGTGACAAAAACGTTCAACATGTCTCCATTAAAACCCATTGTAACTTCAGGCTCACCTTTCCCCACCACAGCAGCCGCACACCTTTAGTTAATCTGCCAAAAAGGCCACATTATTAATCCGAAAGTACACAAAAAGTACACTTCAGATGCTCAAGTTCCTTGACATGCTTTACGCTTTGAAATTTCACCGATATCTGTTACGATTCTTCAACAAAATGTTCACATGTAACAGGTTTATCTCTCATTCAGAACAATGAAAATGCTCTCCTCTCACTGATCACCATGGAAACCTTTGATCTCTGGACACGTCGTTTGCTCAAATATAAACACCTGTGTCATGGAACACGATGATGTCATAACTCCAATTGACATAATTAGAGCAGCAGACTAATGACGTGGTCACTGGAGTTTAACACTAGAACCGCCAATTGGTTCAATTTGACCCAGAGCTGTTTTTTATTGTGTGTAACTTTTTTTCAATAAAATATTAAAGTCTTCCAGTCCGTGACTTTTCCTGAAAGTGTGTTATGTAGCACCCTATGTTGTTAAAAATTGTCAATATGAAGTCAGATTGAAGAAATCGCCCAAAAAATTGCCATTTATACCTATTTCCGTCCAGCGGGTCATATTGACCCCACCCCTTTTCATATAAACATGACGTGTTGCTATAGCAACGCCTTTTGTCTACTGCGGTTCCTTATAGATTGAGAGATAGATTGAGAGAGAGAGAGATGGATGGATAGATATATTGATAGATAGTTATAGATAGAGAGAGAGAGAGAGATAGAGACAGTCTGTAGTGAAGGAGTGCGCTCCCGCTCACGGGAGACTGCTCGCGCTGCGCTCCGCAGCAAACAGCTGTGGGGCGAGTTGAAGGTACGTTATGCTGGCCGCGGTGTCTAAATAATGCTTCCGGGCCAGCGGGCCATTTATAATGTCGAGCCCTGAGAGTCCACAGATTATATTGGTATACGTTTCATCCCTGTGCGATCAAAACTCACTGTTCAATAAAAGAACATTTTACCTTAAAAATCAATGCATTCTAATAGCGGGTCAATTTGACCCAGGTGGCGGTTTTAGGTATAAAAAATCTCTGGCGGTTCTAGTGTTAACAGACTGTCTCAGCCTATTCTTTTCCGTCTGATGGAGACTTCATACTGACTTCAACATGTTCCACATATTTTAGACATTATTGGTGACGTATGCTTTTAGTTCAAAAGTTTTCAGTTCAAATATTCTGCTGCTTTTTCATGCATTTAGACTTTTATTTTCTTGTTCTTATTTCACATTCAAGTCCCCTCTATTCATGAACCCTTTAAAGTACTCAGCCACACCACTTATATACCACGTGCGACTGTTGCTATGTGAGTTAATCTTTCAAATACAAGGTTGCTTGTTTGATTCAAGCTCTTGTAGTCAATATGTCAAGGTATTTATCCCTAACATTTTATCAGCTAACTAATGACACACACTCAGAGGATCTTTATAAACGTTTTAAGTATTGCATATCTTTAAACATGACTCTTATAAATCACTTTTAAAACCAGGGATGCACTACAGTGTCAGTTTTTCTAAAATAGAAACTTCAATGTTCACATCTTTCTAAATGTTTCTACTTTTCAATGACCTACAAATAATCCTAATAATAATCCCATTTTCAATCTTCCAACTGTTCATATTTTTTGGTCAATTAACAAACCTGTTACAAATGTGTTGTTCAACAAATTTGAGCCTTTGCCACATTTATTTGATCACCATGGAAACCTTTGATCTCTGGACACGTCGTTAGCTCAAATATATATTTGGTATACCAGGTATTGAGACAATCAAATGTATTTTCTTGAGTGTATATGATGTGTTTTATTACATTCCAAGCAAAATGTCTAATCTGATAGTTTACAGACTTGAGAGCTGCTAACCTGCACTGAAAAACTGGAACGTTGACTTTAATCAAATGTAATATGTCAACACATTTCACATAACTTTATGAGGTTAGTTGAAAGCAATAATATTAAGTTGAACCAAATAAATATTTTTTATATATAATATTATCACTTTCAACTAACCTAATACAGTTAGGAAATCTGTTGACATAATACATTTAATTAAACTCAACGTTTCAGTTTCATAGTGTAGCATGTGTATGGGGCTCTTGTTTGTGAACCCCCAGTGCCACTCATAAATTGAGGCTCAGACTGTGTACAGTATGGATGTTGTCCCTTGACGTCCCACATACTGCAGGTTCCTGTAGAGCCGCTGTGAAGCTCAGTGTGGCCCCCAGGCACTGCCATCTTACCATTGACGCTTGCTTCTTCTCATCCAATTAGCCATCCTACCTCATCAGAACAGAGCACAGCTAGCACTGCATCATTCACTAAACATAGGAACCACAACTCTTCCCAAATTGGAAACCCAAAACCTATAGCCAGCTAAGCTAACCACGTCTCAGCCACTGGTAGCACTGGGCCTGGCAACATGTTACGATACATGGCCAAGCACTGTTTAACTTTTGTCAATGTACATGTGTTATTATGGTTTAACTATATTCACAAAACCTCTTATAGTCAGGTTATTGAAGAGTTGATGTAAGTGATGCTTCATTAGGATACAGGGTCTTGCATGCATAACTAATCATCCTCTTAACCATTCTCCTACACAATCACGTGCACACGTTGAACTGCTTCACAGCTACTCAGATAGAGAGGATACTCAAAGCTCCCACTCCACATGCTCTTTTGTTCTGACCTGACATGTTGTCACACGGAAAAATATGGGAGCAAAACGATGGGTTACGTATTGTAACCCTAGTTATATAAGCACAGGCGGAGCCCTCTACTGGACTCTATGGGTACTGCCCTTGACCTTACTATGCGAGCGTTCACCTACTGAGAAATCTATAAACGTAGCCGGCCCCGGGGGCGGGCCTACCTGAGTGCGTGCGCAGGCCCACAGTATATAAGGCGGCCTCGCCTCCCGACCGTCATCCTACACCCTCTTCAGCGAGCAGCATAGGACAGACAGGGCCCCCTAGTAGAGGGCTCCGCCTGTGCTTATATAACTAGGGTTACAATACGTAACCCATCGTTATATCTCTCACAGGCTCCGCCCTCTACTGGACTCTATGGGTACAGTGGGTGGAGCCCTGATGGATACACACCCTGTCGTCCAACAACCCATCACACAGCCCCTGACCGGCTTTCTGGTTAGCAGCCACTGCACCGCAACCTCTCCTCCCTCGGTTATGACCGTGGAGGAGCCGGGGCCGCAGTTTACTTGGCTGATAGAGCACACCCAGACACGCTTACTACGCGAAGGGTGTGCATGGGAAAAATAGTGAGGACGGCCCTGCATGGGGCTCAATGTGCCTCATGTTTCTCGGGTCCCTAAGGAGCATGGGTAAACATAAGTGCAATATGTACAGGGGGGGGGGGGGTCAGATATCTACTGACCCACAGCCCGCCCCCCCCATTCACCAGTCCCGTGTTGCCCCAGCAAACACAGACGATGAGAAGGAGCCAGATATGTCCAAGAGATAAAACCTTATGAAGGGGCCTGGCGTGGACCAAGACGCCGGCGTGCATATGTCCTCCACACTCACGCCATTAAATAAGGCTGTTGACACAGCCATACCCCGTGGAGAGTTTGCACGGACCCCCGTGGGGAAGGCTCTCCCCGCCTGACCGTAGGCATGTACAATGCACTCGCAGAGCCATCCTGCCAGGCGTTTCTTGGACAGAGCTTTACCGGCCACACCCCCCCCCCGAAGCACACAAACAGCTGTTCAGTGCGCCTAATGGTAGCCGTGAGCTCCACATAACATGCTAGCGCACGCAGAGTAGGTGCAGTTTAGCCTCCCTGTCCCCAGGGACTAAAGCCGCCCAGCTGTATAGCCCTTGACCTGAACGAACTCCTTAAGCTCTTGGGAGCAAAGGAGGGGTTCGGTCTGAGTGTCGCCCCGCTACGGTCACCCCGGATCCACAGGCAACTCGGGTGTACCGACAGAGCGGTCAGTTTGGACACTCTCTTGGCCGAGGTCAGGGCCAGCAGCAACGCTGTTTTTAATGACAGCGCCTTCAGGGAGGAGAGCTCCAGAGGCTCAAATGGTTCTGTGACCAGAGCCTCGAGCACCAACGGCAGGTCCCATTGCGGGGCAGAGGCATGCACTACTGGGCGCTGCCTCCTGACCCCCTGCAAAAACCGCGACATAAGCGGCTGACTGAAGGCTGACCTGCCGCCAAATCCCTCGTGACAGGATGAAATGGCTGCTGCCTACACTTTACCTGTGGAATGAGCAAGCCCCCTGTCCACCAGTAATTGTAAGTAGGACAGAATAGAGCCCAGCGTACAAGACAAGGGCTCTAGACTTCCCTCTTCACACCATCGCTGGAACGCCAACCACTTTGGCCTGTAACAGGCTGTGGTGGATCCTGCTCTCGCTGCATGGATAGTCTGGAAATCTTCGTCAGACAATCCCCCCTGTCTCAGCCTGTCCCTCTCAGGAGCCAAGCCTGGAGAGGTTGGCCCAGAGAGGGTAACGCCCCTATTGCACCAGCCCCCTGAGACATCGCCCCCCAGACCTGAGGAACTGCCCAGAGCTGGCCCACCATCATCTGTGTCACCTCCGCGAACCACGGCGCCACACGGCGGTCTGGGGCCACTAGGATGACTGAGAGGTGTTCTCATCTCACCCTCTCCAGGAGGGGGAGAATGAGGCGCAGCGGTGGAAAGGCGTAGAGCAGCTTTCTTGGCCATGGCTCGTGTGCAAACGTGTCCACCCCCAAGGGCGGAGTGTCCCGCCGAGCCATGGAAAACCACAGAGTACAGTGGCTGTTTCGTCGGTTGGCGAACAGGTCCACCTCCGCTCTCCCGAACCGGGCCCAGATCTGCTTCACCACCTCCGGGTGAAGCACCCACTTGTCTGGCAGGGGCCCGCCTCTTGACATGAGGTCGGACCCCTGTTCTCCAGTCCCGGGATGTGGAGGGCTCTCAGAGACAACACAATCTCTGAGTCCCATAACCACAGGTTCTCTGCTGTGGTCAACAAGGCGGCGGAGTGGACTCCGCCCTGCCTGTTGATGTACGCCACTGTGGTGCGGTTGTCGCTCCTCACCAGCACATGTTTGCCCTGTATTACAGGTTTGAAGTGCTGGAGGACCAACCCTACTGCCCGCAGCTCTAGGAGGTTGCTGTGTTGAGTCTCCATCAGAGCCCAGCGACCACCTATAGCTCTCTCTTGGCAGGTCCCCCCCCATCCTGTCACGGGACCTCCTGTACATCACACCGTGATGTAGGAGGTCACTCGCCCCAGCGGAGCTTCCATTCCGAAGATGCACTGGGGACCCCCAGTACCGGAGGTTGCCCACCACTGAGGGGGTGATAGTTACCAGACGTCGTTTGTGCCTCTTGGGATCTAAACGAAGGCCGGCAAACCACCTCTGCAGGCGGCGCATATGCAGCAACCCCAGCGGCACCACGGAGTGAGCAGCCGCCATGAGACCCAAAGTCTGCATGATAGTCAAAGCTCTCACTGTTGCCCCCTGTCGCAGTCTGTGAACTGCTCGCAGCAGGGACGCCTGTCTGTCTTCTGACAGGGTGGCGCGTAGCCTGCCTGCATCGAGCACTATCCCCAGATACTGCACCTGCTGGTGAGGTATGGGGGAGCTCTTCTTCCAATTGACCGCAACACCCAATTTGGTTAGGTGTAGGATCAATTGGGCTGTATGAAACATTGCCCGTTCCCTGGACCTGGCCATGACTATGAGGTCGTCCAGATAAAAGAAGACCCTCATGCCCTGGCCGTGCAGCGGCTGAAGCGCTGTGGCCACACATTTGCTGAATGTGCGTGGGGATAAGGAGTAGCCGAACGGTAGCCTGTTGTACTCGTAGGCTACCCCCTGGAAGGCACAACGCAAATACTTTCTGTGCCTTGGAGCCATCTCGACATGAAAGTAAGCGTCCTTCAGGTCGATGGTTGTGAACCAATCGCCTGGCTGCACCAGCTCTAATAACTGCTTTACAGTTAACATCTGGAATTTTTTGCAGGCGATGTGCCGATTTAGGCTGCGGGGATCTAGGATGGGTCTGAATTCTCCTGTCTTCTTGGGAACCAGGAAGTACATAGAATAAAGCCCCCTCTCCCTGTGCTGGGGGTGCACAACAGACACCACTTGTTTTTGTAACAGGGTCTGAATCTCCTCCTGGGATGGTAGATGTGTCTCTCTTACACCTTTGAACAGAGGAGGGATGCTGCAAAACTGAAGTGTATAACCCCGTTTCAGCGTCCTGTCCATCCACTCTGTTAATACACAGCTGTGCTTCCATTCCGCATAACATTGTGTTAGGGGATGAGCAACTAGCTGGGGGGTCACAGCTAAGCACAGGGTGGAGGAAAGCAAAATAGAGCGAAAATATCTGTTTGGTATTTTGAAAAAGAAAACGTATAAATATACCTTATATATGTATGGCCCTACAATATATTATTCAAATATAGCATGATAGGTCCACTTTAACATTGACTAACTAACCATGGCAACCATCATCATGCCTGTCTCCACTGAAAGGATGTCAGTGTGATGAGCATGTGATTGTTAGTCCCATATCTCACACAACCAGTTTCCCCCATATTTATTTGGGTTGGTTGTGGTCAGGTTAAACCTGCTGGGGTCAGATTGACTGACAGCTGTTAGAGGTGATCATTTAAATCCAAACCATGGAAGTTGAATGAATTATTATTAATTAAGCCCATTGAATCTGACCTGAGACAGGAAATGAAAAGCAACACTTCATCTGCCTGAAAAAAAACAAGACTGTCTGTATGTGTCTAAATGACAGTATAATCCCCTTCAATAAAACCTGCTCTCCTCTCCTGCAGTACATTCAGAGCTGATTCCTCTTCACACCAGCTTGGCTACACACTCCCCACAACAATGGATCAACCCACAGTAATAAAATAGCACCATACTCTCTTTTCTCCCTGACTCTTTTTTCCCTTGTCTATTTTTCTTTATCTTTATTGTCATTATTTATAATTTATAATAATATATTTAGTAAATACTTTTGTTTGTTTTTGTATGCATGTATTATAATACGGGCGGGGGGGGTGGACACGTTCGAGTCCAGTTTTAGATAGTGTGCCGTCGATGGGCTTCATTCCGTTTCAAAGTGCTGTTTGACGCTCGGCATAACCTTGGCGCACTGCCACTCCAACATCCAATCACAGAGCTTGAGGACTAATCACGGGGTTTGTCAAGCAAAGCGGCTGGTGTAGTCCCAAACGATAGCTGAGGATTATGGGTAGTGTGTCTTCTGCCAACCAAAAAATGGTTTCTCCGAATCGAAGGGGAAAAACACAAAAGCATTGTACACAATTTAAACCAATCAATGTTGTGTAATTAACAAGGATAATCTGGTGTTTTTGAGTTGATGAGTAGTGCAGATATCACTGTAAAATCAATCGATAGTAAGGAGAATACTTACTTCCGGGTGTAAAATTCTCCGTTATCCAATGGGAATGGACTCTGACATTGCCTTTAACTGCCCCCGACATGGACCGATGCGGTGCTTCCCTGAGCTTCAAATACCGCCGCCGTTGGGAATACATTGCAATCAGTTGCGTCCGTTTATGAAGCTGAAGGAGACTTGGTGCGTCACAACTGCACGCCAAAGGACCCTGACCAAGCGTCGCTATTGGACTATCAGGGAGTGAGACTGTGTTGTTCTTTGTTATTCGGGGTATGATTCTTTATGGTTTTTGCACTTATTATAAGTTCCTTTGGACAAAAGCGTCAGCTAAATGATATGTAATGTAATATGTAAAAGATCTAGCACAGTAAAACACTGCATGCCGTCAGTTTTCAGAGGATAACGCTGTAAGAAGTCTTTGTTGGGGTATTTCCAGTAGAGTGCAGTGAATAGAGGGATAGAGAGCAAGGCTTTTGGTATGTTGACATATAGCTGGATATTTACACACCCGCTGTGTCAGCACTGTGTCATTTCCTCTGTTTATGTACTCAAGTGTCTGTGCTCTCATGTCACAGGGCTGAAATGAAGCCATTCCTCCTCACCAGCACAAATTACAAGTCCATTAATTCCCTATCTCTCTTCCTGCAAGACGGCTCCACTGATTTGGCACTCTACGACCCTGATTGGCAATTCATTCTTAAAGTGTACCAGGCTTAAGGTGGCTTCCCCTGATTTGAGGTTGTGGTGATCCTGAGTCGCTTCTATAGGATTTTGAGAAAAAGAGAATTTCTGTGTTTCCCTCCTCCTCTCTCGTCTGTACAGCTGTAGCAGAATGTCTAGCATTCCTCTGCTGACGTGGGTTTAATCCCATAGCGCTCTCTTTCACATCAGATCTGATGAAGCTCCGCTGCACAGTGCTCGCATGTTAAGCTTCTTTTTCATCCACTGCTCAATAGGATTCCCAGAAATTTGGGGCAGACACATCTTTTTATGTATCTGTCCTCCTTTCTTTCTTATGGTGTATTTTTGAGGATTTTACGCACAGCCTTTATCTTTATTTGAGTGTTGGGCGTATTTGAGCAGTTTTGGCATTTTGGTACTTAGTTGAGAAAATATTTTTCTCATTGTCCAGTCGAAGGTAAGCTTCTGGAGTAACCATTTATTTGTGGTTTGGTGAGCACACCTTCAGATGCTCTGCTGCACTGTAATTGTATTCACACGGTACACATTTTCTCTTATAAATATATAATCTCGTGAGGTTGGGCGAAGAGCCTTGTGGTGAAAACACCTAGTTAAGTTTTGTTTCTATGGTTATTTCCCCTGCTAGCTTGCTCCGCTTCACACAGCTGTCATCTGATGGTTGCACATCAAAAATTCAGCGTTAAACAAGGTCAAAGTTGTAATAATTCTAACTTTTGGGCATAGCAATTGACGACAATTTCAAGAGGTGCGCAACGCCGAGGGTAGCGCTGCCACTTTAGTGGGGCATCCCCACTTTATCAGACACTGAACATTACAGATGTAGCACCTAATTTAGGACAGTTTGAAACGCGAGGGCCGTGGTCGGCACGGGGTCGGCACGGGGTCTGCCCTCGATCAAGAGACAACCTCCAGCGTGACTTGAGACCGCCCCCGTGATAAATAAATGTAATTATAATGAAGCCAGCTGCAATGGATCATTGATCCACCAGGGGGTGCAGTGGGGTTCCACACTGGAGCTCATGTGAAATCAACTTCGATACAGTAAACTGGATGTACAGTATGTCTGGTACTACTGTATAGCGGATCTTTGTTAAGATCCATATGTCACGGATAGGATCATAGTCTGTGCTAAATAAGAGACATGTAATCATTTACAAAACATCACCATGTTGTTATTTAACAAAATAATGTTGTTTAGTCGAAAAAAACGAACGACAGGAAATGCAGCCCGGCTCTTGATTTTTAATCCTAATTTAATCATCATCTTCACCACGATCATTTATGTTTATGTTCGCCGAATTGACATGAAATCACTGACAAATATGAATATACTGTATTCAACTTCATTAAAACGTTATTAACGTGCCTAAACTCAGTAATTCACTAAAAATATTTATATTTGAATGGATATATCAGGATCCCGACGGGTGTTATTTTCCCCATAATGACCAAGTCGCTGCAAATTATCCCGCTTATTACATGGCCACATTCTCAACAAAGTAACGACATGACTCCCAATATTAATTGAAATGCTTTTATGGATTTAGAAAATGTTTTTATTGATTTAAAAAATAGTTGTATGTATTGATTTAAATTGACATGCATCCGCTAAGAAAAATAGTCACTCGACACTTGACACAGAAAAAGAACACTCAAACCGAGAGATGAGTTATTGTTATTACAACATGACTTCACTATTATTTAACAACTCTTTTTATTGGGTTCTTTTATTTGGGGTTAAGTAGGGTGAATTGCCCTAATGTGGGACATTTTTTGCATTTCAGACTTCTGGAATATATTGCGATATGAAGCCAATAGAATAAATCAACACCCAGTACCATTCTGAAATCTCCAGGATGTGTCCTAATCAAACCAAAAGAGAAAATGCAGATATTACACTCATAAAAGAAATGGTAGACATATCAGTACTCTTAGTGCCAAGTTGTCTCAGACAATAATAATGTATCTGTGTACGTGTTTTACTGTACTGTGATCTGCATGCACTTATCAAACATTTAATTAAAGAATGGTGATATACACAGTATATGCTGTGATGCAGCGGGAGGGGCAAAACACACACTTCAAGTCAGATCATCACCCTTAGCTTTTTTAATTACCTCTCACACTACCTAAACTAGTTATAAATGTTTATTTTTACTGTCGGCCGGGTCACTCATTACTGGATCAGCTGCTGCATGAGACAGACACTGAAAAGTATTATCATCTGAAATTAATCATTATGTTATTAGTATTAAATACATATAAGTATTTTTACAACTTGTATTTAGAAATACTCTGTTGTAATTATTGATGCATAAATGTGTTCATCCATTCAATGTGGCATCTGCTATAATGGGGTTAATGTATGATATTACTTAATAATACAATACACTATATAATATATGATATGATAATTACATTTTAATTTGCGGCATTCGCGGCGCCCTACTCAGGTTTGTGTGTCCCGCACCGTCGTCTCTTTACGGCACCTTTTCACACCTCCCGCGGTCAGAGAAAGTCGGCCCAAGCAATCACTCTGCTTGGCTGTTCACACTACCGCTGCCTGCTGGTAAGGACATTTATTGCCACTCGTCGACTGAAGTATTTGCGGTGTGTTCGTAGGCGGGCGGCGTAGCCGACGCAGGCGACGAAGCTGACGTAAAAGTCGGGACGCCTTCGGTACACGTTCTTTGGTCTCAGGTGGGTGTGTAGCGGCCTTTAGACCCTCACATCGTGCAAGGAAAAACTTCCAGTAAAAACCCACATTTCAAAGGGAAAAATGGGAGAAACCTCGGGGAGAGCAACAGAGGAGGGATCCCTCTCCCAGGATGGACAGAAGTGCAATAGATGCCGTGTGTAAATCGAAGAGATAATACATTTTACAGCGTAGGTAGACCGCATGACAAATAAAGAAGTGTAATGTAAACATTTACATTATTATTATGATTATTTAATATATAAAGACTAGGGATGCTCCGATCGACAATTTTGGGGCCGATCGCCGATCGCCGGAATCAGTATCTGCCGATACCGATCGCCGATCCGATCGAGTGGGCGGGGCCTAAATGGAAGATTTAAACATCACTTTAAATCTTCCATTTAAAGTGATGTTTAAAACTCAGTTAATGGGGCTCATTCACTGGAGCTTCCACAAACAACAATCAACTTAATTATTACATTCAAATTATGTATATTATTCAAGTTTACATTCACTTTGGATAATACCACGGGAGAAATTAGCAAGCGCTCTCTTTTCCTCTCTCTCCCTCTCTCTCCCCCTCTCTCTCCCCCTCTCTCCCTCTCCTGACAGCCCGTCAGTATCGTCTCATGCAGCTCGCTGATCCAGTAATGTGTGAGGCCGACAGTGAAGAATAAACATATTTATAACTAGTTTAGCTTGTTCCAGAGGTAGATATAATAGCTAAGTGTGTTAGGTCTAACTCTTGTGTGTTTTGCTCCGCTCACACCGCCCATCACAGCGGGTGGAGCTGCAGGATTTCTGCTTCACACACGTTGCATACCGCTATTTTACTGTCTTTTTCGGACACCTTAAAATGATGCCAGACCGGTGAAGCCATTTTGGCGAGCTTGTTTTGCCGCGTACAGAGAAAAGTGTCATGTATTTTACGTCATGCGATCGGCCCTCGCGATCGGCATGTTTAGAGAGCACCGATCGATCGGTAGAGAGTGAGTATCGGCAGATCTCGATCGGTGACCGATCGATCGGAGCATCCCTAATAAAGACTATATATTATTGAATTACAAGATTAGATATACTTTATTTGATCTAAAATATTGATGTGTTCAAATGCTCTTCTAAACACAACTGAAAGTCCATGAAAAGTTGTCTTTCTGTATTTGTGAATGAAGCGCCATCTCCTGGTTAAATCCTGAAATTGAAAATCTGGCAACGCCCTCTTGGAAAATAGTGGGAGGGCTTAACATTCCCAGATGCTGGTCTTAGGCAGGTCTTAGGCAGGAAGCTGTAAGCTGGAGTCCTATCTGGAGTGCTACATCTGTACATGTTACTTGTTAGACGCTTTTATCCAAAGCGACTTACATACTCAATACTGTGGGCAATCCCCACAGGAGCACTTTGGGGTGAAGTGTCTCAGGGACACAACGACATGTTGACTGCAGTGGGACTCGAACTTGCTATCCTCTGATTGGAAGATCAGTGCACTAACCCACTGCGCCGCACGCCTCCCTGAACAAACGATAGGTTACGTATTGTAACCCTAGTTCTATAAACACAGGCCTCTACTGGACTCTATGGGTACTACTCCTCAACAATGATACGCGAGCATTCACAGACTGAATTTGCATAAACGTAGCCGGCCAATCAGGGCGAGCCTACCTGAATGCGCGCGCAGGCCGCACAGTATATAAGGCAGCTACACCTCCTGACTGTTATCCTACACCCTCTTCAGCGAGCGGCATAGGAAAGACAGGGCCCCTAGGTAGAGGGCTCCGCCTGTGTTTATAGAACTAGGGTTACAATATGTAACCTATCGTTCTATCTCACACAGGCTCCACCCTCTACTGGACTCTATGGGTACAGTGGGTGGAGCCCCGATGAATAAACGCCCTGTCGCCCCACAACATCGACACACCACACTGCCCCTGACCGGCCTTTGGTTGACAGCCATCGCACCCCAACTTCCTATCACCCGGTTGTGACCATGGAGAAGTCGGGGCCGCAGCTTACCTGGCTGGGTAGAGCTTAATCGGTCTGAATAAGCCCATAGGTCCGCCCTGCAGGTGGCAGCGCAAGTGTCTACATACTGCGCACCCCGTTTCCCAGGTCCCTAAGGTGCATGGGAAAACGTAAGTGTACGATGTCTTCCACACTCACGCCGTCGAACAAGGCTGTCTACACAGCCATACCTCGTGTAGAGTGTGCATGGACCTCAGTGCACTCAATTAAAGGGGACCTATCATGCAAAATGCACTTTTGTACGTCTTTTATACATGAATATGTGTCCCCGGTGTTCCAGGGAACTCACCAAGTGTCAGAAAACACAACCCTCTCTATTTTCCTCCATACCCAAATCTCTAAAAAAGGGGCTGCAACGGATCTGATAAAAACTGATCCAGATTTGAACACTGTCCTGACGTCAGGACGGTGGCGCTACGGCTATTGGGCCAACTCCACCAGTCAGGAGGAGACAGCCACGGCCATTGCCGTTCGAAAGCGCTGGAGACGCTGTAGTACATATGCCAGGCCTGTAGGTGGTGCTGTTCTCACAGAATCAGCCCTTGCAAAAACAGAGCTAAAAAAGTGCAAATTGAGCGAAATGAGGCATGGCTAAAATGCATGATTTGTTTGGTATTTTGAGAAAAAAAAAGTATAAATATGCCTTATATAGGTATGGTCCTACACTATATTATTAAAATATAGCATGATAGGTCCACTTTAAGTGAACTCTGTGAGTTGTTGAATCTCATGAATGCATCTTTACCCAATTTAATTGATATATCTGAGTTAGCTGTTTGAACCTTGTTGATTTAAGTAGGGTTTTCTTAAAATGGAGACCTGTTGAAGCCACATATGCTGCTCGATTATCTCCAACGCAACACAGCTGTGTAAATCGCACAGGGACAACTGTGGCGCATGCGCAGAGGCTCGAATGTGAGATATGATTGTGAGGCAGGCTTTTTTGCTGTGAGGAAGGACAGGAGACGCTGAAGAAGCAATGGCAGAGACCTGAGCGACATCCAAATTAATATGAGTGATAGGGGTGTAACGGTTCACAGAATTCACGGTTCGGTATGTACCTCGGTTTGGGGGTCACGGTTCGGTGCGGGTTCGGTACAACAAGAAAAAGCAAAAAGAAGTGCCAAATGCATAATTCCAGGTTTGTTTTTTATTTATTTTGAACAGTAGTGCAAGTTTCAGTATAAAAATAAGGAACTCTAACATTTTGAATGTAATCTGTATTACACAGTTAAAAACAAACCACAAACAGTACCACACACACTCAGATGGCCATATTATCTATAATGGCTGATGTCAAACAAAAAGGTGTCATCAAGCTGTAAAACTAAAAAGAATGTCTTGAAAATATTACAAAATAAATCATAAGAAAGTGTTTCAAGGGCGCATTGCCGTTGAAATATATATGCCAATAGCTTCCGTTATTTATGTTGGTCTCTCGGCTTTTATGTCTATTGGCTTCTTAAAAACAGCGGGGATAAGCTGTTGAAATGAAGCTCAGCGCAAGTTCAACCAGGAAGACCTTCTTTACTCATTCATTTACTATGCTATGTTACTACTCTCTCTCCTCTCAATAAGTGATCGGGGGCGTCACTACCCAGCTTAACCAATCACTTCGCACTATTCTCACAAGCCTATCATAGCGCTCCACTAACCCCTTTTAAATCTGCTCTCCCCCCTCTGACAGTTGTCATTTCAGGTGACTCGACGCAACCCTCCTCCACCCTTTTTCACCTCCTGTCCCTCTGAATCCAGGGTCAAGCTAAACCACTCCCCTTCAGACCAAACCCAACTATCCATTCACCACCACCAGTGTCTAGACCCCGGGGGGTCTCATCGGATCGGTTTTTCCCCTACTGAATGATACTCCTGCACAACGGGGCCTAATCGCCAAAACTCTATTACATTCATTTGTGTATTCCTGGCAATAAATATGTATTCTTACATCAAAACCGTCTCTCCTGATTGAACTGCTGTTGTCTTTTGCAGGGCTCCGGTGATTGGCAAATCTGGGTGATGCCTTCTGATATGATTTAGCATGTTTGGCGTGTGTTACCATTAGCATACCGCACCGCTGTCGAATAACGCCGACACACCTTCCTCGTCCGATCCACCACTCGCACTCCATCGTTATTGTAGTCCACAGGGAACCCGAAATGTTCCCACACAGCTGATTTAAAAGAAGTAGGTGGGTCTTCTAGCTCCTGTGTGTTATCTGAAATCGCCATACTAACTTTTCTTCTTCTTGTATTTTGTTTGTTTGTTGTGTTTTCTTCTTGTTCTTCATTTGTGACCCGCTCTATCGAAATCAGTCGGAAGTCGCAACGGCTCATTTCAAAATAAACGTGGATTTGCGTAAAAAAATTGTTTTTCGGGGTTCGGGTGTTTTGTTTGATTTTAAATAAACAAAGTCTTGGCTTTCAGAATATGAAACTTTTATTTCCAAAATATACGATAAATACATTTTTGAAGCTTGTAAAGGGAGGATGACAGCTCTCACTCGCCACTCTGCTGTTCCGCAGCGCCGCCCCCCCTCCCTCCGGCTGAAATTATGAATGTAAGGCGTGTAGTAATCATAGATAACACGGCAGGGCCCGTTACAGTTTGTTTTCATCTGATTTTAATTAAACAAAGTCTTGGCTTTCAGAATATTAAGCTTGTTTCGGCAAATTCAGATGATAAATACAACTTTGAAGCTTGTAACGGCATAATTACAAGCGGAGAACGGAGTAACTTGACGTCACAGCAAACAACAGCCGGTGTTTCTCGTGAGTGTTTTCCCCGGGAAACAAACACAATACACACAAACGCAAAATTACACAAACACACACACGTATACACACACACACACTCGCGAGCTTCCCCCACACCAGTAATCCAAATGAAAATATCTTCCCTCTGTAGTATTTTGATCATTTGCTCCGCTAATAATCAATCAGATCAATGGATTCCAGAGAAGAGGAAACTTTAAAGGCCTTTTTCTCAAAATGATGACTCGGTGACAGTCATTGTATAATGTGACATATTTTGCTTAATATTTGGAGTACAAAAACAATCCTGATATCATTAGAAAGCTAGGAATCTCCTCTTTCCAACAGTGTATACAACTCAAAATGTGTCTTCGGGTCAATGCGACTGATTTTGATGGAGCAGGTCACATTTGTTGTTTAACCTCTTAAGGACGACGGTCCCCCCATTGGACCCCTCCCACGGTTTTTTTTTCGAGACAATGTCTCAGGGCTTCTTAACATTTATGAAACTATTAATGTGTAGCACCAGATTAACGGGAAGAATCTCAGCTAACTGAAGATATGAACCATTTTTACCAAAACAAAACACAAGTCTCATAAGAAGCGTCAAAATGACCCCTGAGCGAAAAAATGCAAACTGACTTTGGCACACAATTCAAGATAAAGATACCCTTATTACTTATCGTAGCTGCACATACAATATATCCGATTAAAGCTGAGACTCCACAGATTATTTAGGTATAGTATCATCACTGAGCGATCCGAACTTGCGATAGGGGAAGCAAACACAGACATCACAACACGTACCTTTACGGAGCTTTTACGGCAGATCGTCTCACCGTAGCTGTCAATTAGATCAAAAGACGTGTTCAATGGCATTAAAACGAAAAATGAAAATGCTACAACTGTTGATCCATAGGTTAATAATGTACCTGTGCCTTTGAAAAAATTATTTATAATCCATAATTCCATTTTTATGTAAAAATCGGAGTGGAAAAGTTAGCTGCAAATGGTAGCCACCAGAGTGTATGCAGCTTCCGGTTTTGGTCACGCGTCACTCTCACTCCTTATTTGTTAAGAGGTTAAGGGCGGCAGGAAAACAGCTTTTAGGCGCAATACCGCCCCCTGGATTATATATAGTGTATTGGATACTGCCCTGAGTGACAGACTTTTTTCCCTTCATAAAAAAAGGCGTATTCGTCGTGTGACTGCATGTGCCAAACCGTGACGTCTGAACCGTGACGGTTCGGGACGAATATGGATACTGTTACACCCCTAATGAGAGTATGTTTTTCCTATGCAACATTTGAAGTTGGTTTATAAACATGCGGTTAGAATGTGAAATTGAGAGCGTCATAACTCACAGAAATATCTGCAATATTTTAGCATATGGCAGCTAAGGTTGGCTAGCTGGAAAGCTAACTAACTTAATGCTAGCCAGCAGGAATACATCACAGTAGCAACCAAACAGTTTTAAATTGAATTAGAACGTACTGACTGAAATAAGTACGTTTTGACTGAAGTGAATACCCAAGCGGTTCAGACTTGTGTGTTGTGACATTTGAATTTAATATTGTGAAAGTGGCGCGAAGATGGCTGTTGGTCGGGTCTAGGGATATGTGTATGACTGTCAGTGAGCAGGACCGGCTATTAACCGGCAACTGAGCTGCCTGGGGCGGGGGAAGACAGAAGCTTGCAGATAAAGAACAGACTGTGTGATAGCAGTTGTTTTAGGCACCACTAATGTTACAGTGTGAGGGCTAGCTTGCTAACGGTAAACCAGCTACGTTAGTGGTTGGGCAAGCGAGAGTGAGTAAGAGAGGGAGCGGTGCTGTGGCTGCCGACATGCTGGAGGAGCGCTGCATGGGCAGCTGGGGTGGGAAAAATATCGATTCACTAAAGTTAAGTATCAGGATTTGCCACACACGGAGCATTAGGGAGCGGCAGTGGCGGATTTAGTATTGTAGGAGATCCGGTTGTTGTTGACGGGACGGGGGGGGGGGGGATGGTGCTAGTGGTGCACGCTCATGAACTGTGAACTCGCCGGAGCCTCTACTGCAGAGCGCATAAAGCAGACTCTTCACGCTAACGAAGGATCACTTCTTCTTCAGGGAAGGGAAGGCTACGCAGTACACAGGCTACTGTCCCGCAGCTGCTGCCTCTCTGTTGGACTCCGGTACTGCACATTACTCACGAGACGTTTTAAAAAAAAAAAAAAACTTTAAGTGAAACATTCGGGGCTTTTCAGAAAACATGAGGGGCTTGAGCCCAAGTAGTCATCCCCTAGCGCCGCCACTGGGGAGCGGTATTGCAATATGTACGCTGGTTGCCAACTGCTGTTAATAAACAAAAAGAAGAAGAAGACCGTGACATATTTGTTGCACTGAGAGGAGCAGCAGGTAAACAAAGAAAATGGCGGAAAACGTGAAACTACCGGAGATACGACTTGCTCCTGTAAATCTCAATACATTGCAAAGACTGACTGGCTGCTAGTTCAGTGAGTTTTGGTCGTACAGTGATTATACATATGGAATCTGTTGAATCTCAGCTTTCATGTGATATGTCGTTTGTGCAGATAGGAGGACATAGAAAAGATCGCTTTTGCCAGTTATGTGCTAAGTGCTGATTCAGATGCTTGGTGTTAGAATTGTGTTTCGTTTAGGTAAATGGTTAATATAATCTGTTAGCTGAGTTTCTTCCCGTTAATTGGGTATGACACATGAATAGGTTGTTAAATGTTAAGAAGCCCCGAGACGCTGTTTCTTGCAAGATGTTGCGTCTGCCCCGGTCGTGGGGGCAACCGGGCTTAACAGGTTAATTACTTTTCATAAAATGACAGCTCCACTCCAGCCTTCCTGCGCTATGCGCGTGACCTGCCAGTTTGTTTTGATGTGTGTCCTGGGCATTCTGATGACAGACAGTAATAGATGACATTATGCAAGGAAGTGGCTGTTTCAACGAGCGTTGGCTAGCAGAAAACATATACAAGCCACAAGACGAACCCACGAGTAGCCTTGTGCAAAGTTTTGCGAGCGAGAGTGAGAGAGGGAGCGGTGCTGTGGCAGCCGACAGGGCAGAGGAGCGCTGCATGGGCAGTAGGGGTGGGAAAAATATCGATTCACTAAAGTTAAGTATCAGGATTTGCCACACACGGAGCATTAAACGGTGTATTACAGAATGATCACACCGGTGTGACAGTACTCTTCAAAGGGTTCACGAAATATGACTACTACTCTTACTGTTTAACATTTTGGGTTACTTAATGTTACTTCATGTTAAGGCTAATAAAAATGACAAGGCTAAGGCTGTAATGCTAACTAACGTGCTTGCTACTAGCTAGGTAGCTAACTTGATCCAGCCACTCCTGGTCCTTTCATCAGACGGGAAGTGAAAGAACGAGCAAGACCCATTGCTGGTATGATTACAACCTGGTACTAAGCACACAGGCATCTTGTTAAAGTTATCTTATCTTAGCTATGTCTTATATTTAGTGGAGGAAAACAATTATGACATCAGTTATGACATCACTTACGCGACTCTGGGATTTGTAGTCTTTCTAGTTGTGTATTTTTCATAGCCTTATATTTCAACAATTTTAGAAGACAATGTGCTCCTCTCTTCGCTGCTGAAGCCTTTCATGGCTCGGCTATTTAAATCAGACTCAGTTTCTCAGCAGGCTGATTATACAGGGATGCTTCTGAGCTGCTCACTAGCTAACTAGTCAGAGGGCATTTGTTCCAGCGAGGTTTTATGTAAAATGCAACAAGGCATGAGGTACAAAGACAGAGGAGTCAGACCTGTGCATGTCCGCCAGACAAGCCCAACAAGAGGGGAGAGCGCTGTGAAAGATTTAACCCCCCGCTGCTCCGTGGAGTAGCACTGGCAGAGACAGAGCAAATTAGCCAAGCACCTTCCCGGTGGGACATATGGCCTTGATTGAACTTGAGTGGTCTTTGTGTTAGATGAATTATTGAGGAGGAGTAGTTTCTCCAAGACAGCTGAGCTCGAGATAAAGTGCAAGTATCATGCAGTGGGGTTTTATCAAAGTTTTATTTGTGTATGCCGAAGCTCTAAAATTCACTCTGAAGCCATACTGTTGTTGCAAGGTGAGCGGGACCCTTTGGGGGGGGGGGGGGTTAAGTGAGGGAAATTAGCAAAGCAAATTTACAGTTGAGATATTATGCAGAGCCTGTCTTCACTCAGGTCTGGACTTATTCAGACTTTAACCTGTTGAGCCCTGAGCCTGTTTTTCAGGTCTCAGGCTCGAAAATGACATGCCCAGAACAAATGACTATATCTTCTAAAAGGGGTAAATTAATAATCTTTTTTCTCAAAGCAATGATACACCTGGATGTAGAAAAGTCAGAATCGATATAGATGTTTTTATTTTAAAGTAAATTCAGATTGAACATAGTAAAAAAATGTAAATTATAGTTTCCGTCCAAAAAACCCCCATTACTTATAGTGAAAACCACCCTTGAGTGATGGGATAGTAGACTAAAAGCTTTAGGAATCCAAACTATAACATATAATAAGTACCCTGTATCAAGATTGATGCAAAACAAGTTAAATTTGACCTTTTTAGAGAGGTTTAGAAAGAAAAAAAACACCTCTCAGTGATGATACTTATACCATTGGAATCTGTGGAATCTCAGCTTTCAGATGATATCTTGTTTGTGCAGATCCGATGAAGTATAAAAGATAGCTAACGTGAGTTATGTGCTAAGTGCGTTTGCACTCTTTCTCTTAGTGCTAATTCAGAGAGGCTTGGCGTTAGACTTGTGTTTTGTTTAGGTAAGAATTGTTCATATCGTCAGTTAGCTGAGGTTCTTCCCGTTAAGTGGGTATGAAACATTAATAGGTTGTTAAATGTTAAGAAGCCCTGAGACACAGTTTCGTGAATATTGTTGTGATTGCCCCCGCCCCCACAGAAGTGTCCTCCTCTCCAAAACTAACGAACCCCCTGATTACAACCAGTAATATTAATGAATGAATAAGTTTCACATGAAACATCTTTGATGCAGCTGCAAATGTCTGCACAGCTTGTTCCTCTGAAACTTAGCATGTTGTTAAAAACACACAAGATATTATAAGTTAACCTTAAAAATGTGGCTTAAAACCGGATAAAACATCCCTTTGTGACAGTTTCATGAAGCTCAGCGCAAATTCTTTCAGGAAGACTGGGTATATCACTCCTTAGCTGCATATAATCATCTCATCACGGGCGTTCTCTTTAACCTATTACATTTCACCTCAATCTCCAGCAGCCAATCACTGTGCTGCAGCCAAACTTTAAAATGGTTCTCCTCTCCTGCAGTCAGCTGTGATTTCAGGTGTTCATGCTGGGGCCCGGCCCCACCCCATCACCTCCTGTCATCATTTAAAGTGCCAGGAGAGCTAATCCAAAGACCTCCTCACACCTCCTCTTCATCCCATCTCCTCATCAAATCCAGATCTTCATCATCATCACCAGTGTCTATACCCCAGAGGGGGTTTCCTATATGCTCACGGTTGCCAGAGTTCCCGTTAGCCGGTAATTACCGGACTATGACCGGTAAAATATGCGGAAGTCCGCCAAATCTAAATCTCTCCGGTCAAAATATTTTGCCCTTAGCGCAATATAAAGTGTATTCAAATAAACAATAAATAGATTTTTGTTTGTTCTTTTAAATGAATCCTTTTTTATGTTAATAGGCAAACACAGTGTAGGCCACGGTAGGCGTAATGTGGAACGAACCCGTTACATTTGTTTCATTCAGTAAGATAAAGCGGGCGCACAATAACAACAGGACGACAGAGAGATGAGAAAAATCGGACAAGGCAAAACAAGCTAAGCTTAAAAATTATTTTTTGAAACCAAGCAGGTCTAATGATGATAATGCCGACAATGAGACGGCGATACCGCCTGCAGTCAATGAGACCGCAGATGCCTTGGCCCCGGACAGAAAAAAACACCCGCACGTTCAGACCCGAATGGAAAGATAAATTCACCTGCTGAGGTGCGACATTACAGATGGGGAAGAAATTATGTTCTGCTCACACTGCGAGAAGTCGGGGAGAAAGAACGGGTTCACCAAAGGAGCAACAAATATGAGAGCCTCTGCGCTTATTGAGCACAATCAGAGCAATGAGCACATTTAGTCAGTGAACACAATACCACAACAAACCGCAATGAAAGGCCACTGTGAGAGGGCGAATGAAGCTTCCAACATGAAGCTATGTTCTCAGCTACAAGTAGTGTTTCACATGGCTAAAAACCACATTGCAGGTCATCAGTATGCAGGGTTGACTGACCTACTAAGAGAAGTGAAGGCTCCTGATTTTGGCACAGGTGATGGAATTTACCGGCACGGTGATTCCGTTGATGACTAAAGAAGAGTGACTTTATCGGAATTATCCATGACGAGACGGTTAATATCACTGTGGACAAAAAGCTGATAATATACGCCAAGTTGCAAATTAAAGGAAAAGTGGAGACGTGTTTTTTGGGAAACTGACGTGCACTCCGGGACAGCACAGTGTATATTTGACAAGGTGGGTGAGATGCTCCGCGAGAGGGATGTGAAACTGTCAAGCGTCATTGTCCTGGGCTCAATGATGATGTGCTACCTGTTATGACCAAACTGAATTTGGTTTTCCAGAAAGAGGATGTCAATCTGGCCACAATCCGACCAATGGTTCACGGATCAGGTGCGGCACTCACACAGTTGAGGGACGCCCCCGGTCCCGAAGAAGAGAGGTTTCAGGCAGATTGCCAAAATGGCATTTACAGGGATGTGAATGTGACACACGCAGATGACCGGTCCCGGCAGGCTTTCAGTAATGTCCATGTATGCTACATTACACATCTTATAGATGCTTTACACAACCGCTTTCCTGAAGAGTCCCTGAGTATTATCACTAGCTTTGACATCCTTCTGAACCCATCCCGATACCCAAACGCACAAAGTGGTAAGTATAAGCCTTCCTAAAATTGTGTCACATGTTATTTAAATGTATTTATTTGCGTTACATAAAACAATTTATTATTTCTCCGTCCCTTCAGCGCTTCAAATATACGCTGAACCAGCCCTCAGAACCATTATTAGTCATTTTGGCCAAGGGATTGCCAGTGAGGATGACTCAGCGCAAGCCAGAGCCCCTCTCATTGATGCCACAAGCGCGCACAGAGATGCCATCCCCGTGATGACAGCGCTCCGTGGATACGGTGGCTTGCATTTCTTAATGGCTTGCGAAGTCCTCATAAGAGATTTCGGCAACATCTATCCTGAGTGGGCCACACTGGCCAAGATAGCCTGCGTGATCCTTGTCTCCAGTGTGCCGGCAGAGAGAGGATTCTCTCAGAACAGAATCAAAACAGCGCAGCGAAGTCGGCTTGGCAAGAACAAGGTCACACGGCTCATGCGCGTTGCTAGTTGTGGAGAGACACTCGGGACCTTTGATTTTAAATCCGCAGCTACCCACTTCACAGGTCTGAAAAAGCGTAGAAAGTAGGCTAAAACATCATAAGCTAGGCATTTTGCTCTAGTTTTGTCAATGAGTTTGTATTACAATTTTTTTAAAGGCTATTTGATAACAAGTCGGCAGCTGCGAGCCTTTATTAAAATGCTCACGACGGGCCTATACTCTTTTAGTTTGTGAACAAATAATAATGATTATGTTTTATTTTATCTGACTATATGTAGGCCTAAAGCCACAAAAAACCCATGTTCTTCAGAACATGGGTTTTTTGTTTATTATATTATGGCTTGCGTAATATTTCCGTTACGCACGATATTGGCGGAACTTGTTTGAACTTTTATTAAAAGTTACTTTTCAATAAAAGATACATCTGCATGCCTTGATTATTTCATTCTTAATATAGAGTTGTTATCAATTAGTTTTAAAGCTCAATAAATAACAAAGAAGACCTTTGACCAGGAACTTTCCAATTTTGTCCGGAAGATTTAAATCGTAACGGACAGGGTGACCGGCACACATTTTTTCTAACGGGAACTCTGACGGTTGCATTTCCCCCTTTAGATATACGATTTCAGGATCGGGGTCTAATCGCCAAAGACTTAACATTTATCATATGGCGCATGTGTCAATAAATGTTCTTTAAACAAAATGAAGTCTCTCCTGATTGAATTGCAGGCTAGCACGAGGCTGAGTCAGGCTCAAAGGGAAACCCCATCATTACAGACGACCAAATCTAGCACTTTGTTTCCTTCATTAAAACTGCACTTTTCTCTGGGTTTGAACATTGTTGTAAACATTTGGGATCGTGGAAGTAGACAACCAAACTTAATATAAAACATTTGTATGCTCATTTCTTTACAATATGATAGGAACATTTGTATCATCATTAATGTCAGACACCTTTGCAACATAAAGTTTCTATTTCTATGAGCTGACAGGATTCATTGCCAAATAATGAGCAGTTCTGTAGCTGGAATATAGACATGATGATCAAGGATCTGTTCATGTTTAGGCATGATGGATATCCAGCAAACACATTCAGAACATCCCCACGACAGCCTCTCCTACCATGATGCACCACTCCCTTCAGGCCGTGGATGATGGGGTCCACAGCGGGGTTGTCCTTCCCTCCCACCTGAGGAACACAAACAGACATTGTCACATAACAATATTATTCACAGGAACCATCACTGCATACATTAAAGCAGGGGTTTTCAAAGTGTGGGAAGGTGAGCCTCCCCTCAGAGAACATAAGAGCTCCCAATTATTATTGCTATTATTATTGTTATTATTATTGTTGTTGTTGCTATAATGCAGGGTTATTCAATTGCATTTCAAAGAGGTCCAGTAAGAGAAAATGTCATTAAATGCTCTGTTTTCTCTGTCTACCTTTCTCTTTTTTGAGCACGCCATTTGAAATGACTCCGACTGTTTCTCTCTTCTTGTCTCGTCTCTGTGTGTGTGTTTGAATCTATCGTGCTGACTCACTGACTGCACCGATTTGATTGGCTGAGTAGCGTCACCTCCTTAAAACATTAAACAATAACTTTTTCAAACCTTTTTATCTTTATGTTTTAAACATATATTTTAAACATTCTTAACATTTTCAACATCGTGGATAAATCCTTATATGTGACCTGCTCTATCGAAATCAGTTGCATTGACCCGAAGACACATTTTGAGTTGTATACACTGTTGGAAAGAGGAGATTCATAGCTTTCTAATGATATCAGGATTGTTTTTGTACTCCAAATATTAAGCAAAATATGTCACATTATATAATGACTGTCACCGAGTCATCATTTTGAGAAAAAGGCCTTCAAAGTTTCCTCTTCTCTGGAATCCATCGATCTGATTGATTATTAGTGGAGCAAATGATCAAAATAGTCCGGAGGGAAAATATTTCCGTTTGGATTACTGGTCTGGGGGAAGCTCGCGAGTGTGTGTGTGTATGTGTGTGTGTGTGTTTGTGTTTTTTTGCGTTTGTGTATATTGTGTTTGTCACCCGGGGAAAACACTCACGAGAAACACCGGCTGTTGTTATGCCTGCTGTGACTTTAAGTTACTCCGTTCTCCGCTTGTAATTATGCCGTTACAAGCTTCATAGTTGTATTTATCATCTGAATTTGCCGAAACAAGTTTAATATTCTGAAAGCCAAGACTTTGTTTATTTGAAATCAGATAAAAACAAACTGTAACGGGCCCTGCCGTGTTATCTATGATTACTATACGCCTTACATTCATAATTTCAGCCGGAGGGAGGGGGGGCGGCGCTGCGGAAGAGCAGATTGCGAGTGAGAGGTGCCTGTCATCTTCCCTTTACAAGCTTCACAAATGTATTTATCGTGTGATTTTGGAAATAAAAGTTTCATATTCTGAAAGCCAAGACTTTGTTTATTTAAAATCAAACAAAACACCCGAACCCCGAAAAAATAGTTTTTTACGCAAATCCACGTTTATTTTTAAATGAGCCGTTGCGACTTCCGACTGATTTCGATAGGTGGTAGTGGAGTACAGAGCTTCATGACCGCGGAGCGTGTGAACGTTGACAGCAGCCCTGTCTGTGCACACGGAGGCCGACTCTGTCGTCCGGTGATCTAACCGCCTTCTGGAAAAGCTTCACAAGTACGTCGGTACGCAAATGCGCTTTGTGACACAAGTGACGGTACGCATTTCAGATTGTTGCCGCGCATGCGTACCTGCGTACCAGTTATGTGCACCCCTGAATATAACCTACTTTAATATTGTATCCTCTCCTGCTTAATGCACTAATATATTTGCACTAGTGTCTGCAAATATATCCATTTGGGACTGGGCATCGTTTGCTGAACATTGTTTTGCCCTTCATGATTAGTTAAAAAATGTTCTACCCTACATCTGTGCTTATCAGAAGAAAAGAAAAAGGGATACAATTGACAAAGGCAGAGGTTAAAAAGTTAAAAAATCACAGAGAAGATGCTGAGAGATGAAAACAATGTAATAAAGACGAACAAACAACAGCAATCAACAAGGTCGTCTGCATCTGAACACAGTGTAGGGCGTCATGGTAACACATGCTTTTCATTGTCTTCAATTAGTACCTCATTGTTATCATAGAGGCTGCAAATCAATAAAACCAAATCATAAAAAACAATGCGTCAATGGCACAGGGTCGTGAAAAACACCACTTATGACAGCTCCAAATGACACATATGCTGTTTGCTTAAATTCACTCAAACACCATATTTAGTTCAAGTCAGCATGACTAAATGCCAGTGGTGTGAAGTAACTAAGTACATTTACTCAAGTAACATTTTGAGAGAATTGTACTTTACTTGAGTATTTCAATGTAATGCTACCTTGTACTTCTACTCCACTACAATTCAGAGGTAAATGGTGGACTTTTACTCCTCTACATTTATTTAATTTAGTTACTTTACATATGTGGATTAATGGTGTGAAATATAATCAAATGTTAGTTCCACCTGGAGTAAATCCACAAGCAGTATACAAAGTCATTCAAACTAGCTGCACCTTTACCAGCTTTGAGAACACTTTAATGATAAATCATTATAAAACACATCATATATATTATTCTGAAATGGACCACGACCCAGCAAGCTTCAGGTTGATGATCGGTTTTAGACAGATAAGATGATTAACATAATACATAGGCTAACCCAGCAATGTGAGTTCAGAAACTGCCCAAAGAACAATTGTTGTTGTTGTTGCCGTTTACACTCCTTCTGATGCAAATTGAAAGAAAGTGCACGACAGGGAGGCACTGCTACCTTTGTTTGTTGAAATTGCAGCAAATCACTCTTATGAACAATATTATAGGAAGAGTAGAAGAAGTATGGATAGATAACTACCTTTGTTTGCCTCTGTTTTGTCATGAATTGCTTGTGTAGCATAATGAGCTATACTACAAAAACTGCGGGAAGGGGTGTGGTGGTGCAGCAGGTCTGTGAGGTAGGGGGGGGGGGCTGGTTGTTGAGGGCTTTGTGAGTAATCAGGTGGACTTTGAAGTCGACTCTTTGACGGACGGGGAGCCAGTGGAGGTTCTGGAGGACGGGAGTGATGTGGTCTCGGGAGCGGTTGTGGGTGAGGAGGCGGGCAGCAGAGTTCTGGATATGTTGGAGTTTATTGAGGAGGTTGCCGTAGGCAGGGGTGTCAAACTCAAATACACGGTGGGCCAAAATAAAAAAATCGGTACTAGTCGAGGGCCGGACTGGTTCAATGTTTATTGCAAAACTTATTGAAATGAACTTATTGCACATATTAAACCTAGAACTAACAAAGCTTAAATTATTGCCGATAAAAACAACATTAAACGTTAAATAATCAGTTGCATTCATTTATTATGGCTCTATCTGCAGCTTTTCCGGAGTCATTTCTTATGATTACATGTTTCCACAGGCCAACAACAGCTTAGAAAAAACCAAACATGCCCTGTTGTCGCAAGAAAAAAAGTGCAGAAGGAAACATCCATTGAAACTCAGTGTGCTGCTCTGTGATGCTAGCTCAAGCCAGATACTTGGCATCTCATCTTGGGTGCAAGTTCATCAATGTTTGGGCTCAGGCTCTGAGCTGAGGAAATCCTCAGGATTGAGTGAAGGTGTGCGTGCAATATACCGGCGGGCCAGATCTAATAGTAATTAGAAATTATCCTGCTGGCCGAAATTAAATCCACCAAGGGCCTGATTTGGCCCCCGGGTCTTGAGTTTGACACATGTGCCGTAGAGGATGCTATTGCAGTAGTCGAGTCGTGATGTGATGAATGCATAAATCAGGGTTTCAGCAGCAGAGGAGGAGAGTGATGGGCGGAGACGGGCAATGTTTTTGAGGTGGAAAAAGGCGGTCCTGGTGATGTGATTGATGTGGTGATTGAATTTGAGCTGACTGTCGAAGATGACTCTGAGGTTGCGGATGTGAGGGGGGGGGATAGAGTGTTGCTGTCAATGGTGAAGTTGAAATTCTGGATGGCTTTGGTACGGGATGGGGGGCCGATGATGATGATGTCTGATTTGGCACTGTTCAGTTGGAGATAGTTTGTTTGCATCCATGCTTTTATTTCAGAGAGACAGTTGGTGAGAGTGGAGTGTGTTGTGGGGGTGATGGTTTTTGTTGAGATATAAAGTTGGATGTCATCGGCGTTGCAGTGAAATTGAAGGTTGTGGCGATGAATTATTTTTCCATGGGGGAGCATGTAGAGGATGAAGAAGAGGGGGCCAAGCACTGAACCCTGGGGGACGCCTTGGGACAGATGAGCAGTGGAGGAGGTGCAGTTGTTGATATTGATAAACTGATGTCTGTCGGTGAGGTAGGATTTCAGCCAGGAGAGTGCAGTGTCGGTGATGTTGAGTGATGATTCCAGGAGGGACAGCAGGATGGTGTGGTTGATGGTGTCGAATGCTGCGGTGAGGTCGAGGAGGATGAGGATGTTCAGGTTGCCGGAGTCAGAGGAGAGGAGGAGGTCGTTTGTGATTTTGAGAAGAGCTGTTTCGGTGCTGTGTTTTGATCGGAAACCGGATTGAAATGGCTCAAAGAGGTCATTGGAGCTGAGGTGGGATTTAAGTTGTGAGGCAATGACACGTTCAAGTATTTTTGACAGAAAGGGGAGATTTGAGATGGGCCGGAAGTTGGACATGATGTCGGGTGTGAGTCCAGGTCTTTTGAGAATGGGTGTGACAGCAGCCAGTTTGAGAGAGGGGGGAACTGATCCAGATCTGAGGGAGGAGTTAATGATGGTGGTGATGAGTTGGGAGATGGCAGGGAGGCTCTCTTTAACACATTTGGAGGGCATTGGGTCAAGTGTGAAGGTGGAGTTAATTCCAGTCATGAAGTCGGACAGTTGCATGGGGGTCACAGGGGAGAAGTGGGACAGGGGCTGTGAGGTGAAGGGGGGGGGAGCCAGGTGGGGAGGTGGGGGGTGCTGATGAGGGTGTCAGATTGCTGTAAATGTTGCTGATTTTGGTTTGGAAAAACGAGAGGAAGGAGTTGCACTGTTCGGTGGTGAAGGATGAGGTGGCGTTGTCACAGGGTTTGAGAAGTTTGCTGATGGTGGAGAACAGACGCTTGGGGTTGCTGGAGCCAGACTGAATGAGTTGTGAGTAGTAATTAGACCGGGCTGCTTTGAGTGTGTTACTGTACTGCTGGAGATAGTCTTTGTAGATTTGAAGATGGACTGTTAGTGTGGTTTTCTTGTGTTGGCGTTTCAGTTGACGTTTCCTTGATTTCATTTGGCGGAGTTCGGGGGTATACCAGAGTGTATGAAAGAGACATTTTTTGTTTTTGTGGGGGCCAGTTCATTGAGACAGAAGGAGAGGGTGATGTTATAATAGTCCACAAGTTCAGATGGGTTTTCAGAAAGTGGGGGGGGGGGGGGAGACAGACATCTTGCAGGTAATGGAGGCAGTGATTGCTGAAGATGAGATGGATTTGAGATTTCTGTAGGTTATTGTGCGTTTTTGCTTTTGGGGCGGGGATGGGGATGTTGATGTCCATGATGATGGCCAGGTGATCAGAGATGTGGAGATTAAGGCTGGACAGATGATGGATGGTGAGACCAGTGGAGCAGACCAAGTCCAGGATGTGACCACGGCTGTGTGTTGGGAAGTTGATGTGTTGAGAGAAGTTGCAGCAGTGAAGGGTTTCCATAAATTCAGAGGCATATTTGCAGGTCGGGTCGTCAACATGAAAGTTAAAATCACCTAAGAGGAGAACAGACGGGGATATGGAAGAAAGCTGAGTGAGAATGTCAGAGAGGTCGGAGAGAAAGGAGGGGTTTGGCTTCGGGGGACGGTAGATGATGGCTGTGACCAGGGGCCTCATTTATAACGCCTTGCGTAGGATTGACGTGGGAAGGTTGCTTACGTAGTACAAAGCAAAAAAATAGGTACAGAAATGTTCCGACATTTTCCGATTCACAAAACATTGCGCCCATATTTGCCTATAAATAGTCAAAGAAACGCCCATTCATTCATTCATTTTGACTGACTGCATGAAGAAGATCGCAGGAAATGACGACAGAACAGCTAAAAAAGACATCTCACACCGTGTCAGATTTTGGTTATTTTGGGGAGGTCGAGATAAATCATATTGTTTGGTGGATGCAGTTTGAACCAGAGTAGCAGCATGGAGGTCGGATCGTCACCAACATAAATAAATAAGTGGTCCGAAAAAAGTTCATGACAAAACAAATACACATAACCTTCCTCAGGCAGTGTGTTTGTCCCGGGGACAGGAGACACCCCCTTGATGAGAAACTGTAAGAAATGATCGGGGAATCCCTCCGGAGTGGAGTCATGACGACTGGATCTGAATTATTTTGTTGTATTTGGTGGTTTGTGTTCCAGCTGTCGATCAGCAACTATATATCCATAATCCACCAGTTAAAGGAAATACAACTAATGTGTTGTGTTATATTAGCTGTACAATTTACCACATATGGTGTTCTTAGTTTCCATACCTGTGTTTTACGAGCGACTTATCAAGTCTTGGCAAACAGCATAAAACACGATTAAACGTGATAGTATATAAAACCATGCTCGTATCTACAACCTATAGAAAAGCAAAACGGCGTCAGTTTAGACGTAATTCTGTCCTCCTGCTTACCGCATCATTTATCAGAAAACATTTCATAACATTAACACAACATATTCGAGGTGGTTTTAAATAACATATCCGTATTTTTTTATTTCTCCAAGTTATGTTTTTGTGTGCACTGAGGAGTCTCAAACAGGCGTTTGTTTAATCATTTTAAGATTGGCTTTAATCAATGTTTGAAAATGAATTCTTCATATTTGATAAATGAGAGGTAACATTATATTTATGGTATTATTTCCACATATTTCTCTCCATTCTTCCTTCTGCCAACGGTGTCGCAGTTTCTCGTCTCTCCCGTTTGTGTGCTTAGTGCGTACGCATGGGTTAGAGTTTGCGTGGAGGACCGCACATTTTCCCGTCAAGTTAGTATTTTATAAATCGCAAACATTGCGTAGAAACTGGCGTACGCCATTTTTTGAGCGTATATCCCTTTATAAATGAGGCCCCAGGGGAGTGGGACCAGAGAGTTTGAAGACCAGGTGTTCAAATGTGATCAGATTATGGTAGTTTTTATGTCCTTTCTGATAATAGCAGCTATACCACCACCCCGCCCTTGTGGGCGAGGTTTGTCAATGTATGTGAATCCTGCTGGGGTGATTTGATTTAAAGAAAAATAGTCCAGGGGGTTTTGCCACGTTTCGGTCAGATACAGAAAGTCCAGGTTATTGTCTTTAATTAATTAATTCAGAATGTGGCTTTTATTGTGGATGGAGCGTGTGTTGAGCAGGGCTGCTCTGAGGTGACGTTGCATTGGGAGGGGTTGTGTGGACCGGGGGAGTGGAAGGAGATTGGTCAGATTCACGTGTTGTTTGTTGTGATGGCGTAGTGTGGGCGTGCGACAGGACACACCAACCTGAGTAGGGCGCCGCGAATGCCCGACTGCCTCTGACGGCCTCTGACTCCCAAAATCGGGTTGGTGTGTAGCCAGCTTTAGGTTAAGGTCTTCTTTTGAATAAGAAAAAAGCTTTGGGGGTATAGAAGATGAATATGGAGGGATGAAACCCTCTTTGATGGTCACACATGCAGAGCACACAGCACACACAGTGACATTTGTATCTACAGATAAATATCAAGCCTGACAAAGTACTTAACGTCTAATATATTGCTTTCCTGCAATGTTAACTATGTTTAAGCACTTATTTTAACTGATATTATACACATGTATTATACTCTTATAAGATGTATGTAGATAGTGTAAGAAATGTGCAGAATATGACAATGTAATGGTGGAGGTACACACATATTGATAGATGTCTTGTAATGCACTGTTGAGGAACCTGCGATCCAAGTTTTTCATTCATTGCATAACTACACCGTAGTTGTGTATAATATGATATGTCAATAAACCTTAGAAAATCTTGAAATCTTGAAAGGGATGTGCAAAATAGTTATTATATACAGTCTTTAATGTCAATAAACTTTAGAAAGTCTTGAAATCTTGAAAGGGATGTGCAAAATAGTCATTATATACAGTCTTTAATTAACTATTAGTAGAGAATAACGACGAGTAAAGAATATACTTTATAGGGATCCTATTAATATCTAATAATAAAATTATAAAATGCAATAATGTGCTTTAACCAGTAGGTGTCCCTTTCTATCAGCTGTGCACCATTATGGCGTAAATACAGCCTATCTACCAATTGGATCAAATATAAAAGTCAGCCGAATTAGTGTTGATACTGCAAGGAGACGTATTGTGTGAAAAGAAATGTAAGATGTTGTTTCATTGCTTATATATTTAAGATCCACGTCAAGTTTTCAGTTTTGTCCGCAGTTCCTGTTTGTCTAGAAGTGTTCTCATCAGGGCTCTATAAATAGAGTTAACTACGGCAGATATGTCATATTTAATGCAGCCGAAACGTGTATTACAATGCCGTTATGTGTTGACTTTCAAAGAGAAAAGCAAGCACACTCGGAATAATATATTATTATTTTTTTTTTAAATGTTTTCGGATTTCACATCGCATAAACACCAAATCCCAGTGTGCATAGCGGAATATCAGTATGAGAAAAACGGCATCAGCTGTCCTTTGACCCTCACATCGTACAAGGAAAAACTTCCAGAGAAAAACCCACAGTTAATATACACACATTCCTTCACATTTAAATTTTAATTGACATCAAAGTATTTTGTGAGGCCTTCTAACATGTTTTTAAATATAACTACGGTTGTAGTTGAAGAGTTTGCAAATGAACATGAACCGAAGCTGTTGCCTGTTGCAATATACAGTCTGTGGTTGCGACAGAGGATTGTGGGTAATGTAATGTCTTCGGCCATCCAAAACTCATAGAAAACGACTTCTCAGAATTGAAGGGGAAAACGTGACAAAAGCATTGTACACTAAAACCTATCAATGTTGTGTAATTAACAAGGATAATCTGGTGTTTTTGAGTTGATGAGTAGTGGAGATATCACTGTCAAATCAATCCACAGTAAGGGGAATACTTACTTCCGGGTGTACAATTCTCCATTATCCAATGGGAATGGACGCTCACATTGCCTTTAACAGCCGCCGACACAAACGAATGCGGTGCTTCCATGAGCGTCAAATCCCGCCGCAGATGGGAATACATTGCAATCAGTTGAAAGCTATTTGCGTCTGTTTATGAAGCTGAAGGAGCCTAGGAGCGTCCCAACTGCACGCCTCGGGACCCTGACCAAGCGTCGCTCCTGGACGTTTATGGAGTGAGAGTGTGTTGGCGAGGATGTCCATGCAGTCCGGAGGCAGGCGGTTATTAAAGGAGTGGAGATCTGACAGGGAGTAGAGCGGCGGCATGATCCGGTGAAGTGGCGCTAGCACGGAGCTAGCTAATGCTGGGGACCCGGGCAACAGAGACCAGGAGCCGGATGACCGTGGAAGAAGGAGCGGTGTGAGTCCAGGTAGAATCAGAAGGATAATCCACAGCATATCAGGAGAATAATTTCAGTGGTTTCCGGAGGAGAATCGTAGGAGGGGCTGACAGCCTGGTGCAGAGTGGGAGCCGGGTGACCAGCCTACTAGCTTGTTAGCTAGCTTGATAGCCACCGGCTGTAGGCGGCAGGGAGAGACGATGTCAGCGGGGAAGCCGGCTGATCGCAGCGGGATGGGAAGACCCAGACGAGCCACGGAGTTAGGGTGGAGTTAGGGTGGAGACAGAAATGTTAGCTCAGCAGACTTCGGGGAGCCGAGGAGCATCAGCTAGGTCCGGTAATGCTAGCTAGCTAGCGGACTAAAGAACAAGATTTGGGGCGGAGGAGCAGCGAACGAACAACGCCAGCACCCTCAGCGACCCGGGAAAAAAAGATCTGCAGGCGCTCTGTGAAGGAGCTTTAACTGTACAGGCGTCAGCCCTCGCTATCCAATTACAAATATACAGGTGAAATCAGATAAACTAAAAATATATCTTGAAGGATTCTAAGTTATCATACTATACCAAAAATAATGAATAGCATATCCAGTAAACCCAAGCAGTAATATTATGTTTAAATACAAAATATTAGGTTCAACTAACCTAATAGAGTTACTGTATCTGTTGAAATAATACATTTAATTAAAGTCAACGTTACAGTTTGTTCAGTGTGTCTCTAAACTCACCTTGTATAGCTACACATCATCACAGTCATCAACAGCTTTCAGCTGCTATTGTTCCCTCTGAACTAAAAGGTGCTGCAATATTCAACCCCCCCCCCAAAAAAACAACTTGCAGTAATCTTGACGACCTCTCCAATAATACAACTTTTCAATAGGCCATTCCAGGCCCAATTATTGGAACTTGAAAAGTTGCTTGAATCTAAAATTGAAAATGCACTTTCATTTACTCCTGGAAACAGCGTGACAGCAGTAAAATGAATTTGCAATTGGGCACTATTATTTTTTTCATTTCCACATTTGACTATAATCAACCATGAAGCAGAAATGTTCATTTAAATGTACATTTCAAATGACTCCCATTGTATTTCAATATTGTAAGACAATTTGTTAGGAGTGAAAATAAAAAATAGTGTGATTGTATTTTAATGTTGACACAATAAATGCATGCAGAAGTGGGAAATGATTTGCTATTTTGAGATAACTTTTATATTTAGTTTTAGACCTCCAAATGTAGGCAGAAAACATAATGTAGGTAAATGCATTTGTTGTAGGTTGAATTATTGCAATGTTCCCCTTATTAGTCGAGACAGAAACAAAGAAGATATCACACCTGTTCTCTGTGATTGTCTCCCCGTTTGTTTTGAAATGAGTATACACATTTGACTCCTTTATTTGCCGCCATAAATCAGTATCTCTCCGACCTTCCTGCTCCTGAGGAATCTGTCACACTCTTTGGTCTACTGTCTCAGGCTTCCTTCTGTTCCCACTTTCTTACATAGTGGTCAGTAAAGAGGAGATATGTTGAGACACAGTGCTGTTCTCTCCTTTACTTCCTCCTTCTGTTGGGTTAGGACACACACTTGCTGGCTACCTCGGGTTCATTGTCTCAATTGTCAGACATGAAGGAAAAATCCTTTTGAAGTTTCAAAATAAAAGCCCTCTATCATTTACATGTGGATATAACTCCTTGACAGTAAACACAATGATTTTATTCTGAAATATTTTATGGATAGGCAAAGGATGAAGTGACCCCATGAAAGAATAAGTGCTGTCTGAAATATCTATAAATGATTTGTAATGAAACGAGATGAAAACTATAAATGATAGCTATTTTGAAATGTAGAAAGAAAGGGCCGGCAGGAGCAGCAGTGCTGTTTGTGACACACACACACACACACACACACACACACACACACACACACACACACACACACACACACACACACACACACACACACACACACACACACACACACACACATAGTGCTATGTTGTATAAGTTAATACATGGAACTGCAATAAGAGCTTGTGTTTGGTACAAAAAAGAAAGTGGGTGAGGAAAAAAAGTGTGTATAAAGAAAAGAAGATTCAGAGAAATCAAAGCGACCATGGATCCACGGAGAGAAAAGGACAGAGAGACAGTGAGGGAGTGAAGGAAAGGAGGACATAGGGAATTAGCGTTTCATTATTAATGTTTGTCTCTGAAAGCCCACAGGCTGGTCCCCCGAGATCAAATCCTGCATCTTGCAGTGTCTCTTTACCCCCCCCCCCCCCAGCTCCATCTCCCTCCCTCTCTCTCTCCAGGGACCGGCCACTGCAGTGACAAATCAGAAAAAATAAACGGTGGAACAAAGTGACGTGTTCTCATATTTCTCTCCTGGACACTTCTCTCTCCCTCTCACTGCCCGTCCCTTCCTGTCATCTATCCAGGCTCCTCACTCTGTATCGTCTTCCCCCCCCCCCCTTGCCAAACTGCTGATAAATCAACAGAGTAATGGATGTAATGGTTGGACTTCTTTCAAAGAAGACACGTTGGAGTGCAGAGTTACTGATGTAACTTTAACGAAAGGAACTTTTGTCGCTCTGTCAGCAGGTATCTATGACCTTCACTTATAAATATATTAAATACCATCTGTTAAACTTTGAATAAATACAAAAAATCTATCTGTCTGCACAGAGTAAGGCAATACTTTCAATGCAAAGTGTGGTTTCCCTCTCAGTAGCAGCGGTATGAGTCACACATACATCTGATTATTCCGAAAACAGCAATACAGCAAAGGGGGACAGTAAGAAAGAGGTTTTGAGATTATATATTTTTTTAAATGTCTATAGTGCAGTGTACTCCGAGACGGCTAGCAGCTGTTTTTAGCATCATTTCTAACGTTATTACAGTGAGCAACACGTCACTGTCGGGTACATCACGTGGGCTGAATCCAGTCAGGCTGAGGTCCTCTATGGAGACTTTAGGGTGTCTGTTACAGGGGAAGATGACAGCAAATGTATACATTGTGATAGGTCTTCTAAATTGTAAGGAATGTGCTAACATCGGAACTAATTATGGTCCTCTAATGAAGCTGGGAGTTGTGTGGCTGTTTTTTTAGTTTTTTTAATCACGCCTTCCATGACGTTGTGTCAAACACATCATGTGGTTCATTTATGTTGGTTCAAAAGTTAATTTAATAAATTATTTCTTCAGGCATGCTTTAGTGACATTATGTTGCTTAACTATGAAGAACAAAAACTTCTTTAATTTAAACAAACATTAGATATCTTCTGAAATTCCTGGCAGATAGTTATAAGATGAAAGCCAACATGTAATGATTTTTCAGTTTTGCTGCATAACACTGAGGCTGATGTTTTCTCACGCAGTGTGCACTGTGATTGGAAGAGCTCAGTGGTGGTTGTTAGTGTTGGCATACACTGTCTAATTACTCTCTTTGGGGGGTGTTGAATTAAGAGCCTAAACGGAGGTCTCCTCTGTCTTCACACCGTACCTTTCACCATGCTGTTCTTACTCCTGCTGATGCCTCCACTCTGACACTGTGCTGTTCCTTTAAAGAGAGCAACAGCCCATGTTGTAACCATGGAAATGAACCCCAGGAATGAAGAAATGTCGAGGAACATTCATGGCTGAATGCACTTATTGTTAGTCGCTTTGGATAAAAGCGTCAGCTAAATGAAACATAATGTAATGAATAACTCAATCCAGAACTGATGTTACTGAGAATATCTTAATACGATGTGTTTTTCTTTTTACAAAAAAACAAATGGGTTTCTCTTGCACTTTTAACACTATTTCAAAAGAGGATTCAAGTAGCGCTTGAATCCATTTATGAAAAATGATGTTTACAAACATTTTTATGTAAATCTACACATAATTATATTCAAGTAGGAGCCCTCTTCATCAAATGCATATTTGGAGTTTGTCATTTAAATACATTCTTTAAGCCTGCATGTAGAAAAAATACTTTGGAATACAAAGAAATTATTTTAACAAACCACATTTTTCTGTGTGGATTTATTTGAACCATTTCAGTTTTTTTTTTATTTAAAAGGATTTGTGAATCTTTCTGGCTGCGTTCATTATATTTTAGACTGGTCTGTCTTCACAGTCCTGCAAATCAAACAGAAAAAAACATTGTTGGTCCATCCTTTTTAATAATGAATCGACCTGATTTAATCCCCTTGCCCTTTCTCTGGGCTTTTTAAAAAGAAATGTTTTGATAAAGCCATCCACCCTAACCACCTGTACATGGACTTTGTGGCTCTATAAGAACATGACATAATGTCCTCCTTTGCCCCTGCTAGAGGACTCTCTCTGAATGTGAAGACATGTTGTTATGGGCTCCTGCTAAATGACTGGTCCTTCCTCGATTACTTGTCCAACAGCAGCTTCAGTCACTCTTGTGTCATACTGCAATAAACACTGTGAATGGGCACTGTTGTACCACCCATTCTTTCCCACATTCATCCTGACCTTTTGTGTCCTGCAGAGGTGGGAGAAGTACTCAGATCTTGTACTTGAGTAAAAGTAGAAGTACCGGAGTGTAAGAATACTCTGTTACAGTAAAAGTCCTGCATTCAAAATGTTACTCAAGTAAAAGTATAACATCATTAGCATCAAAATATAGTTAAAGTAGCGACAGTAAAAGTATTCATTGTGCAGATTGGTTCATTTCAGAATAATATATATGATATGTTTTATAATGATTGATCATCAAAGTGTTCTCAAAGCTGATAAAGGTGCAGCTAGTTTGAATGACTTTGTATACTGCAGGGTAGCTTGTGAATTTACTCCAGGTGGAACTAAAGTTTAAAGGAGAGGTGTCAGGGCCATTTCCACTGATCATAATTCCATTGTTGAGGTCTACTAGAATAGATTTATATTGTGCATTTTTCCAAACTCACATTGGTTTCTCATACAGCATCTCTGTAAACTACGTGTATTCACTGAATTTCACTCTCTGCCTTTAACGGCTTGTTGTAGCTTCAATAGCTCCAGCCCCCCCCCTCCCTGTGAGCACAGTGTGCTCTGATTGGTCGGGACGTTGTGAATCGCGCTGAGCTCCGTGGAGGTGTTGTTTCCTTGTTTAGGCGACATAGCGAAACACAGCCAAACTCATCCTGAGCCAGTGTTATAGTCAAGTCACCAATTCACGAGTCCAAGTCACTCTCGAGTCACCACTCTTCGAGTCCGAGTCCAAGTCCGAGTCACCAAGGGAGAGTCGTAGTCGAGTCCAAGTCCGAGTCACCCAAGGAGTGTCCGAGTCGAGTCCGAGTCCGAGTCATCATTACCTGTGTTCGAGTCCGAGTCCAAGTCCGAGTCACCCAACGAGTGTCCGAGTCGAGTCCGAGTCCGAGTCAGCATTACCTGTGTTCGAGTCCGAGTCCAAGTCACCTAAGAAGAGTCCAAGTCAAGTCCGAGTCACAAGTCTTCATGTATTAATCTTCGTGGATATATGTGTTGAAATGTAGCTGCTCCTCTACATTGCTTTTATCCTGTCATGTTATACTAATGTGTCTATTGAACTGCTGTGAAGCCAGTTTGGCTACAATTCTTGTAATAGTACCAGAGATGGAGTACTCGAGTCCGATTTTCGGGACTCGTGACTCGACTCGGACTCGCGCACTGATTGACGCGACTCGGACTTGGACTTGTGAATTCTCGCGCACGATGACTTGGACTCGGACTCGTGAATTATCGCGTACGCTGACTTGGACTCGGACTCGTGAATTTTTCCCCCCACGATGACTCGGACTCGACTTGTACATTGACGCTCCGACTTGGACTCGGACTCGAGCAAGTTTTCTCTGGAGTCTGATGTCCTCTATCCTGGCGTGTGCACCGGCTGCGAGGCGAGTTCACGTACTGGGCCCCGCTATTCCAGTCTAAAGATGTCTAGAGACACACCCTGCATCGTGCTGTATGCTTTCACACATTCTGCTTCCACATTGGAAAAGAGCAGCGCAAAATGCTCCTTATGTGGAAAAAATATTGAAGAGAAGGCTCTATAACACATTACTCTAAGGATCGAGTTCAGACATATAGGCTGTCTTGAACACTATCATCAGAGTAACGTGATCTAATCAATAAATAAAGATTCAGCCGATAACACGAAAGCACATGGCTACTTAACATGCAGAATGACTCATTTTGCATGCTAAGTAGCCATGTGCTTTCTGGGGCTCAACTTCATCAGTAAACCATTTAACCGGTAAAAGTTCCTTCAAAATAAGAGTCCCGATCTTATTACTATCAAAATAAAAGTGCAAAACGAAAACTTTACCATAGGAAAATATTGGCATACAAATATAATCACTTCTCTAAAAGGTAACTCATTTTAAATATAGTTTATTTATATATAATAATAATATTAATATTAGTAATAAGCTTTATATTTGTATAGCACCTATTACAAGAATTGTAGCCAAACTGGCTTCACAGCAGTTCAATAGACAGATTAGTATAACATGACAGGATAAAAGCAATGTAGAGGAGCAGCTACATTTCAACACATATATCCACAAAGATTAATACATGAAGACTTGTGACTCGGACTTGACTTGGACTCTTCTTAGGTGACTCGGACTTGGACTCGGACTCGAACACAGGTAATGATGACTCGGACTCGACTCGGACACTCCTTGGGTGACTCAGACTTGGACTTGAACACAAGTAATGATGACTCGGACTCGGACTCGACTCGGACACTCCTTGGGTGACTCGGACTTGGACTCGGACTCGAAGAGTGGTGACTCGAGAGTGACTTGGACTCGTGAATTGGTGACTTGACTACAACACTGAATAGTACTACACAAATATAAAGCGTATTACTAATATTAATATTATTATTATTATTATTATTGTAAATGACTTACCTTTTAGAGAAGTGATTATATTTGTATGCCAATATTTTCCTATGGTAAAGTTTTCGTTTTGCACTTTTATTTGCTATAGCAACTCCAAGCTACCCCCTGGCGCCGCCCCTGATCTGAAGTCTGCTGCTCTGAGCATGTCAGTTGGAGTTATGACATCATCGTGTTCCATGACACAGGTGTTTATATTTGAGCTAACGAGGTGTCCAGAGATCAAAGGTTTCCATTGTTCTGAATGAGAGATAAACCTCTTACATGTGAACGTTTTGTTGAAGAACCGTAACAGATATCGGTGAAATTTCAAAGCGTGAAGCATCTCAAGGACCTTGAGTATCTGAAGTGTGCTTTTTGTGTACTTTCGGGTCAATAATGTGGCCTTTTTGGCAGTTTAACTAAAGGTGTGCGGCTGCTGCTGTGAGGAAATATCAGCCTGAAATTACAATGGGCTTTAATGGAGACATGTTGAAAGTTTTTGTCACTTCATGCCCTCAAGAGGCATTTTGTTTAATTATTTTTGCTTAATTATTTGTCATTTTTCAAGCTACGAGATGTTTTCCTACATTTGTCATGAAACATTATGTCTCAGAAATGTAGGGTTTGGGAATTATGGCAAATTTCAAGCTGTCCTACACTCTAGACCAGGGGTCGGCAACCCCTGGCACGCGTGCCACCAATGGCACGCGGCACCGTAACCAGTGGCACACTAGGAATAAGTGGAATAAGTGTACAAAATATTTATTTTATTTTCGGATCCTGAACGAGACCGCCGCCAGAGCGCGTCTCCCCGTTACCTGCAGAAGGAAGCCATGCGCGCAACGCAGCCCCACTCAAAAAGGCCGATCGCGAGACGTAACATACATGACACTTTTCTCTGTGTGCGGCAAAACAAGCTCGCCAAAATCGCTTCACCAGTCTGGCAGTATTTTAAGGTGTCCGAAAAAGACAATAAAATAGCGGTATGCAACGTGTGTGAAGCATAAATCCTGCAGCTCCACCCGCTGTGACGGACCGGTGAGCGGAGCAGAACACACAAGAGTTAGACCTAACACACTTAGCTATTTGATCTACCTTTGGAACTAGTTATAAATATATTTATTCTTCACTGTCACTCATTACTGGATCAGTGAGCTGCATGAGATACTGACAGGCTGTCAGAGAGAGAGAGGGGGAGAGAGGAAAAGAGAGCGCTTCCGCTCATTTCCCCCGTGTTATTATCCAAAGTTAATGTAAACTTGAATAATATAGGCTACTTCATTTTAATGTAACAATTATGTTGGTTGTTGTTTGTGGAAGCGCCAGTGAATGAGCCCCATTAACTGAGTTTTAAACATCACTTTTCACGAGTGTTTTCGTCGAGCTCTTCAACACCCTCTCCCCCCCCCCCCCCCCCCCCCGTTGATAATTCACGATCGTCGGCACGCTGATACATTTTTTTTTTTAGAATGGCACTTCATATCAAAAAGGTTGCCGACCCCTGCTCTAGACATCACGCACTCTAGTTAATGTTAAAATCTGAAGAAGGCCTCTTTACCAAGGTCTGAACAATGTTTAATATCTGTTAAAGTAAGAATCAGATTTAAAGGTTGTGTTAGACAAATAATGTCAGAAAGATGTGTAACATTTTAAAGTTGGAATGAGGTTTCATAGTGAAAGTATGAATGAACAGTTAGCAGTTGAAGTCACATGAAGATTTGTTGAAGTCTGAAGAATTTCTCCATTGACTTCCATGTTAAAAATGTGATGAATTATGGGATATATCTCTGGAATTATGAAAGTTATGAATGAGAATAGCCATTGATTCCCGACCGAGCTGAACGTTTTGATGTTTGAACGGAGTTTCTGCAATGTGGAATGTGGGAGCAGAAGAGGTGCAAAGTCCCGGCGGAATAATAATAAAGAATTCGAAGAACAGATAGTTGGAATGCTGTATCAGCATTCCCACTAAATTATTACATTCAAATGAAGTACATTATTCAAGTTTACATTAAAGGGGACCTATCATGCAAAATGCACTTTTGTACGTCTTTTATACATGAATATGTGTCCCCGGTGTTCCAGGGAACTCACCAAGTGTCAGAAAACACAACCCTCTCTATTTTCCAACGCGTTTTCAGCGCCGGCTTGGAGCTAGAGCCTGAAAAGTACCGTTTTTTCCTGTTCACACCGCAGCGGCGCCGCCTCTTAGCTCCGGAATCCAGTTCGTTTCCAGCTCCAAAAATGTTTCAGTCTAGAAGCAAGACTCCGGAGCTAAGAGGCGGCGTCGCTTACGTCGAGGCGTGCAGGAAACTAAACCCACCTCCCCTGAACATGGGTCGACTGAAGAGTCTCGTCATGCCTGCCTACAAGAAGTAGCGCTGAGCAAAGTGACTAGAAGGCAACCACACACTTATAAAAAAACCACACTTTATAAAGTCAGGCAACATTAACCAGGCTTCGTGTGATTCTGTTTATTTGTACCTTACTTTGACCATCCGTTCGCTGTTATTGATCATTGTGGAGAGCAGGCAGACGTTTTGTTTTTTATTATAGCAGCTATCGGATGGAATCAATACATGGGCTGCACAGGTTGTCATGTCCGACTATCACAAGTAGAATCATAATGAAAAATACTCTGGTAAAATGTGCCTGTAGAAAACGGCTTAGCAAGTAGTCAGTTTAGCTTCGGTTGCTATGCTAACATCACCCATGTTATACCAGAGAAACTTTCATAACAGCGTTGTGATGCCAAACAGTGTCAATTCAGACTGACACACATTCACTTAACCTCTTAAGCCCTGAGCCTGTTTTTCAGGTCTCAGGCTCGAAAATGACATTCCCAGAACAAATGACCATATCTTCCCTTCTAAAAGGGTTAAATTAATCATCTTTAAGAGAGTGAGTATCGGCCGATATCGATCGGCGGCCGATCGATCAGAGCATCCCTAGTTTTTAATGATGACTTGAAGATGTCCAGGGAAGCAGCATTGCAGATCTCTGCAGGAAGTGCATTCCAGATGGTTGGGACCGCAACACACAAGTCTACTCAGACCCCGTTTACACAAGGACGGGTTGTATCCGCATAGTTTCTCTTACGTATAGCCCTTTCGTTTACACGAGGCCGTAACAAAACTATAGAAACGGACCCTGCAAACGATAACGGGTCCCAAGGTGGATAGATTTGCAAACGAAACGCTCTAGGGGGTCAAACGGATCAGTCTGTACGCCTCTATACGATCATTTTCTGATAACGATGAAATAGCCCCGCCTCCCTCTCCCCACGTCTGCTGCTGGGAGGAAAAGAGAGGCTCTGTTTATTATTCTTATATTATTATATAGAGTCGTTATCAATTTGTTTTAAAGTTCAATAAATAACAAAGAAGGCACTTTTCTAATTTTGTACGGAAGATTTAAACTTTAACGGACATGTTGACCGGCTAAAAAAAATGTTAACTAAAACTCTGCCGCACGGTCCCCTCGTCCCTTGGAAGAGGCAGAGAGGTGGGTGTTTGTCATCTGCTGGTGGACTACCGGAGAGCAGCAGGAGCGTGGAGAATAAACAGAAGGGCAACCATGGCAACCATGCTCTTGGGCCCATCATGTCTTGTCTTCTTCGCTGCTTTTGGTGTATTTTGTGGCGGCAGCAGCGCCACTTACAGGCCTGGCATATGTACTACAGCGTTTCCAGTGTTTCCAGTGGTCTCGTGTGAACGGACACGTTAAATTAATCGAATGCGTGTGAACGGAAGACTTTTTTGAAAACGCAAACGTTCCTGTGTAAATGGGGTCTCAGTTACTTTCAACCACTGGTGTCCCGCCCTCTCCGACAGGACATTTCAGTGTGGCTGTGCAGATATTGCTCTTAACATTGCCTTCCTGCATGGATAGTGCTTACATAGTGATCAATAGTTATTTTAAAAATCACTGATTCACATGTTTCAGCCCTTCTGTCCATGATATCAATCAATGTCTTCAGGAAGAAGCTGTAATGGAAGCTCTTTAGAGGTCTCATCCTCCTCCGTTGTCTTTGTCTCACACACTCAGTAAGCATCGTGAGTCAATGTGGAGTTTAAGTCGAGCTTTCCTTCATTCTCTTTGTTCTGTATCTTACTTCTCCCCCTTCTTCAGCCTCTCACTTTACTATAATAATGAATAAAGCCCGGATGCCCAAATGTGAAATAAGACTCAGCGGGATCCTCATGTTCACTTGCGCAACAAGGAGCAAAAAATAATAAAATGGATTCTCCATGTAATTTACATCCCAGCTGGGCCTCAGTGGTGCATGTTGCTGCCTCTAGCTCAGTGTGGAAAACAGTAAATAAGCAGATAAAAGGGCAATGATAGCCTTTTACAACTGCCATCTATTTCAATCAGAGGCTGCAGTGCAATGGAATTCTGGGTCATAAAGCGTGATGCCCCTGCCTGGCCCAGATGATGGGCCCAATTTGTCCTGTAAGTCGAGTGTGATGATTTAATTAATACATGGCACAGGAGCAGCAGTGCAGTCGCTGCGGAAACTCACGGACGGGGAGGAAAAAAGCGTGCATACGTGACAAATCAAAGTATTTTATTACGTTTGTGCATAAACCCTATACATTCAATTGATTAGCAACAGCATGTGCAACAGACTGAAAGAACCAATGATATCACAGAGAATGACTTTAAATAAACGGCAAGTAGCACTCTGGGCCTTATATCTATACAAGGGACTCTGATTGTTATTTCTCGGTCAGGTTGTTTGACTTTGAGCCTATATGAGCACACAGTGGGAGCACATAGACAGAGTGCGTCCCACTTCTCAGAGGCTTTACCTTTGTAACAGTAACAATACATTATTGTCAGAACACTTCATTACAAGTAACATTCCTGAACATTCAAAATGTAATTGAAAAGTAAAAGTCATAATTTTGCAGAAAAAATTACTTTTAACGTGTATATAATTATATATGTGACATTTCTAGATAATATTGTTGCATCAAGTAGTACTGTTGACAAAAGAAGTTCTGATTTACTTTTTGTAAAATATTAAAATAATTTGACTCTTTTATGAGTAATTCAAGTTAGATTCTTTGAGATATTCTGTTTAAAGAAGCTGTTTAATAAAAGTAATGGAGTACAATTACATAATTTCCCTTTTATATGTATGGAGCAGAAGTACAAATAAATGAATAAATAAACAACAAAAAATGTTCCCCAACAGGGATTTGAATTTGACATGCATTATATTATCTGTGTTTTATCTTTCAAAACATGGAAATCTGTTGGACGTGCCTACTTTTTTCACACACACACACACACACACACACACACACACACACACACACACACACACACACACACACACACACACACACACACACACACACACACACACAGCGTGAGGTTCTCGTCAGGTCATCAAAGACAAACTGAAGCATGTGAGCAGGGCAGGAGAGCGACTGGCTCCTGATGAAAAAAGAAAAATGCACGTCTGAAGCCGGAGCCCACACACACTTATCTCTGCATAGGAGCAAACACACTATCACAAACCGGCGGGATCTATCCGGAGAGCCAAGTTATTGAGGGCACGGGTTCAAATCAATCTTTGTGGTGTGCGAGCTGCAACTGCACAATATCATCAGGTACAGAGGAAATGTGTGCATACTGCCATATCTCAAATCAGAAGGGAGGTGGTGGGAAGGAGAACTAAAGCAGAAGATAGAAGGACTCTGGTGCTGGCTACAGCGGGGTTTATCAGTAAAGGAAGCATTTTTGGCTGCTTTTCAAAATAAAGTAGGCTCTGTCTGCCATGTCATCCCGCTCCTCCTGTAGGCAATTTCTATTTCTTTCTGTCATAACTGCTAATGCATATCCTTTCTAACTGCTTACCCATTTATTTGGCAATATAACGTCCTTTGGAGAAATATTGCATGGTTCTTATTGTTTGTATTGATCTCTGGTTAAATGTATACTATAATGTCAGAAAACTATTTGTAAAATGCAAAATGCATATCTTTTATATTCCTGTAAATGTAAACATAATTTCGAACATTAAATCGCGGGTACCCGACGGGTGACCCGCAAAAAAAGTGATTCGCGGGTGGTATTTTTTCAAACATTTTTTTCCGGGTTCGGTTCTGGGTAAAACAAAGAAGATGCGGGTTGGGTCGCAGGTGTTGCATAATATTAATATTAATATAATTACAAATAATAATAATTGTATTTAATGTTTAAATCCTCAGACCTCTCCCCCGCGGGACCGCGCATAATCATAACCTCTGCACCGCATCAAACTGCTGCTGAGCGCGCCACATTCAAAGTGGCTGAGGTGAAGGCGAAGCTCGGAGAATACAGCATTGTCAATAACTCTTCCTCAAGAGCGAAATCCAACGTCTGGGAGGCTTTTGGTGTCATCCTAGATGGAGAACATAACCAACATCCCACGCTTTTTGAGCCAAATACGCAACTGCGTGTGTTAATAATTGCATGTTTTCAGTGCTCCTAGGATATACGGGTTCGGGTCGGTTTGCGGATCTTGTGCCGACGGGTCGGGTCGGTTTGCGGAACTAATTGGCAATATGTGCGGGTAGCGGGGCGGGTTCGGTATTGCACGTCGCGGGTGTGGGGCGGGAGCGGGTCTTGAAAATCAGACCCGTGCAGGACTCTGGTCTGGGGTCTATCTTTGGATAACCCTTGGAAAAACGACTTTTGTATTTTAAGTTTGGTTGTCCCATTCCCCTGATTCAACAACGCAGATAATATGGTTCCTCCAGGGACTGATGATGAGCAAGCCACACCTAGTTTTCTGATATCCAATCAAATCTCTCTCAAGATGATATTCTGCACACAAATCCTTAATTACGCTGTGATGTGACACATAGCGGAAGCCAAAGATTTTGTATTTGTTCACTTGGGTCTGCTCACTGGGCCTTTGACATGACAATGTGATTTGATCAACTCCAAGGGTGCTCAAACATTTAGGGTTTCCCATTAATGTACCGAGCGCTATAGTGGAATGTTCTACTGCAACAATCCCCACGCAAATACACAGTGTACCCGCGACTGTTACAATGAAGGCTCGATAATCAGCTCACCGCATATAGGTGTTAGCAGGGGTAAAGTGCTATTTTTATAGGTGGTGTGTGGACCTCACATAGGGGGGTCCGGGGGCATGGTCCCCCGGGAAGATTTATTTTTAAATATTGAAGTTAAATGCATCAATCTGGTGCACTTTGAGAGCAACATTAAGAGATCTATGGATACCTCTCTCAACACCCATATGAAACAGAACTGTAAACAGATTTACTTTTTCTTTATGGATATTTTACAAATCACCTTTAAAACTTTATTCTTTTTTTACTGTCATATAGTATTTCATACCTGTTTTTCATTTATTCTCTTATTTTTTTATAACTATAATGATCATATAAACGTGTGCCTCGGAAATAATTGTTTACATTAATGGTGACCAAAACGTTTGAGACCCACTGAGATAACACTGAGAGAGTCCTTTAGCTCACTGAGCCTCTCAGTCTGACAGGAGAGGACTCTCCTCCACTTTGTTGTTGAAAAAACTCCTTATATCCGTTAGCGTAGCTCGCTAGCACCAGAAGCTAACAACAACGATCTCCGGTACCGGTTTTTAATAACCATTTTTCCTCCTGGTCTCTCGCGCCCCCCCTGGCATGCCTCTGCCCCCCACTTTGAGAACCACTGAGTTAATGTAAGGACAATTATATGTGTTCATGTGCAAACGTATATATAGTTTGTTAATTGGATAATTCATATCCTGCAAGACTCCTAAAGACGTCATGAGATGATGACCTTTCGACATCTGGAACATACATGTTGCTCTGATGTTGGTGCGTCCATTTGGAGAACATGATGTTCGTGTGCTAGTTAAACATGGTTAGGGAAAATGTTCGTGTGTTATTTAGAAAACCTATATCTGCCCTCTGTTTCTTGTATTCATGGGGGCATTTCCGCGATTGGCTGCTGTGGCAGAAGGTAAATGTTTCCCCATTATCTTTTGTTGTTTGCGCAACTGAATAATAATTAATCTCAACCATATTTGTGTTTGTGTTTTATTGATCTCTCTCTCTGTGTTAACATTTAAAGTTGGTGAGCCATTAATTGCACTAACAGTTTATTCAAGGATTCCTTCAATTTAAAAAACCTTTACTTGGTGTTGAAATAGTAAAGTAATTTGGTAGGAGACAGGGTTGGACATACTGTATACACGGCCTGAGAGCAAAGGAATGGAGAGACAGACCCAGACAGGGAGGGAGAGACTGGAGTGAGAGGGGAAGTATTAACTGGCTTAATGGTCCAAGTAAAAGCACACTTAGGTAATCGATGGCCTCTAATGAACTCTTATTCCTGTCAACTGAGAGAGATATAGCTGATCCCAGTCCAGCCACCACTCCACTCTACAGCCCGGGAGGACTTTATTGGCTGCAGGACTATGATCCTAATCTACAGGTTTTACAGCCACACTCAGCTATCATCAAACCCCGAGGAGGAGGAGGAGGAGGAGGAAGAGGAAGAGGAAGAGGAAGAGGAAGAGGAAGAGGAAGAAGAAGAAGAAGAAGAAGAAGAAGAAGAAGAAGAAGAAGAAGAAGAAGAAGAAGAAGAAGAAGAAGAAGAATGTCACACAGATCAATGATAAACAGATGTTCAGGGGTCCAAATCCTACAAACTTGCCTCTTCTTCATACTTTTATAAAAACACACGAGGGAGGATGTTCCTACCTGGAAGAAGACGGCCATGGCAGCGATGATCCTCTGCTCCCTCAGAGCTGCACTCAGGCTGTCAAAGTCGTCTGAGTTGTACATGTACACCTGCATCTGTGAGAGAGGAGGAGGAGGAGGAGGAGGAAGAGCATGAGAAGAGAACCACATGCATGTATCAAGGAATACTGTACAAAGAATAATACTGCATATATGACTAAACAGTTAAACATGTGTGAAGCGTTAAATACAATGAAGTACTGAAGCCGATGACATCATTACGACACAATACTAAACATTTACCACATTTCAGCAATTGGCAATCTATATAAATCCTGTAATCTAACAATGACATGGCATTGTTTGTTTTTAATCTTTTTAATTATGAATCAGTGTGTGCTTCAACACTCCCTGCAGGTTTGTGGCACCATCATGAGAAGAGGTAGGGCCCAGTTTGAATTTAACTCTGGGTGAAGCAAAAATAAATACGTGTTCTGCGTTTACAACACTACAGAAAATGGTGTTATTAACCACCTGCCAAATTTGAATGATTAAAAAATTGACAAGTATGTAAAATTCGTTTTCAATATTTTTTCTGCAATCTCACTGCTGCACGACCTGCAGGATGTCAACGGCAACCAGACCCCCCCTCAGGCTGAGCTAGCTGCTCCCTGTCAGCCCTATGCTAACTGGGATAGAGATACAATTGTACTAGATTAGACTTTTTAAATGTTATCAGACAAAATTGACCGAATTCAGATAGTGACAGGAAACATGTTGTGGGAATCATATTTGCCTTCCTTTTACATGTGTAACTTTAGCACCTGGGCAGGCAGCAGCACAACCTATTGAATGATAGTTGTGCGCTCTCATTTTAAACTAATGAGCGTGCCCAACAGCAGGACACATGGCAGGATGGCTGTTAGATTCTCTCTAAGCAATGTGGGCTAAACAAGGTAACATGGAATAAACAGCTCTGGGTTTCATAGAGGATTTATGTGTGTTTATGTTTGTGAAATAGCAGGAATGAAGAAAACCTGAAACTCTTGATCTTTTTGCCGTGATGCAGGAAAAAAGGCGATGGGTGACCTATGGCCTCTGGTCAGTGAACAACATAATACATCCACACAACTGTGGAGTCTATACAAATAGGTCAGTTATTTCGGAGACATTTCTTTCCTTTTTCCTTCCCTATTGTCATATAACTAAAATGTGTCAGTCTGTTTTTAACATTATTGTTTTTTGTTCTAGTAGGGAATGTTTCTAAAAAGGCAATTCATTCAATTTCAAATAGTCATTGAATGTATATAACTTTCTTAAACAGCTGGACAATGTTTTTTATAAACAAATATTACTGAACTGAAGTTAATAATCTATGTATTTGAAAGGGTTTATTATAGCGGTGTGAAGTCACTGATTACATTAGTTTTTGACATATCACAATATGTTCCTAATACATTTTTGTCCCACACTGTAAAATATTACCATGATTTCACAATATTTAGCTGTAATATTTTACAATAAATTACTGTTTTACCACTTTACATTCTTTACCTGTAATGTTGACAATATAATACTGTAATTTTGAATTTCACAGTGAAATGCAGGCACAGTTAATTACTGTGAATGTACAGGATAAATTATTACCAGGATTTCACAACATGTTACTGTATTATTTCATAGTACAATACTGTATTCAGACCATCCTCTGTGATAACACAACAAATTACGTGAACCGCGCTGCATTGTGGGATCGCAAACGATTTCGAACAGCAAGTAACTGCTATGAGTCACTCGGCGCCAAGCAAAGACGAGAAGAAAGCACCTGTCACTACTCTGAGAGTTAATTCAACGCATTTTGTTCCCCTTTACTTAAAGTGGACCTATCATGCTATATTTAAATGATATATTGTAGGGCCATACCTATATAAGGTATATTTATACGTTTCTGTTTTCAAAATACCAAACAGATCATGCATTTTAGCCATGCCTCATTTCGCTCTATGTGCTGTTTGCTGTCTACGGGGCTGATTCTGCTGACCACGCCCCCCTGCAGGAGAGGGGAGACGTGCTCTGATCAGCTGCTGGGCTGTCAGAAGAGGGGGAGAAAAAAAGATCTCCGTCCTCCGTGTTTTATTATATAGAGTCGTTATTCATTTGTTTTATAGCTCAATAAATAACAAAGAAGACCTTTGACCGGCACTTTTCTAATTTTGTCCGGAAGATTTAAACTTTAACGGACATCTTGACCGGCGAAAGAAACTGAAACTGAAACTCTGCCGCACGGTCCCCTCGTTCCTTGGAAGAGGCGGAGAGGTGGGTGTTTGTCATCTGCTGGTGGACTAACCAGAGAGAATTACAGTGCTTGCCTCGACGGGGAGGGATTGCATTGCAGCGGGAGCAAACGCTTGCCTCGGGGAGGGAGAAAAAAAGCCACAGCGGAGAATAAACAGAAGGGTAACCATGGTAACTATGGGCGGGAAGTCTTCTTCGCTGCTTTTGTGGCAGACTACAGCGCCACTTACAGGCCTGGCATATGTACTACAGCGTCTCCAGCGCTTTCGAACGGCAATGGCCGTGGCTGTCTCCTCCTGATTGGTGGAGTTGGCCCAATAGCCGTAGCGCCACCGTCCTGACGTCAGGACAGTGTTCAAATCTGGATCAGTTTTTATCAGATCCGTTGCAGCCCCTTTTTTAGAGATTTGGGTAAGGAGGAAAATAGAGAGGGTTGTGTTTTCTGACACTTGGTGAGTTCCCTGGAACACCGGGGGCACATATTCATGTATAAAAGACGTACAAAAGTGCATTTTGCATGATAGGTCCCCTTTAAATGAAAATGTGTGCTTGCTCCAGTTTTGTTTAATGGGATTGCAGATAGTCTGAAATATCTGGTGTTCAGAGTTTCTGTTAGCCGGTAACGGTCATAGTCCGGTAAAATATGCTGAAGACCAGCAAATCTAAATCTCTCCGGTCAAAATAATTTCCCCTTAGCGCAATATCGCATCAGTTGCGCCACTTATGTGACAGACAAGAAGAGTACATTCCAGAGGTGGGGACTCGAGTCACATGACTTGACTCGAGTCAGACTCGAGTCGCATATTTTTTGACTTGAGACTTGCTTGACTAACATTGATAAAAGACTTGACTTGAATTTGACTTGGTATTCATGACTTGAGACTTGACTTAAGCTTGAGACAGATGACTTGAAAGGACTTGACTGTTTCAAATTAAATATTTGCGTTTGTTTTTGTAGTGAGATATTACGTTTAGTTTTTTTGAAAAACGTGATTGGGTGATTATAGCGCCGTGCGCGCAAACCTGGCAACCCACGAGACGGCAGGAGTGTCAGTTAACATGGCAGCGGCTAGCTTTACTCCAAAAATAGTGAAGTTTGGATTCAAGGATTATGTTGTCGATGACGCTAATAAGAAGAGAACAGCGGTAGGCAGGGTCTGCAGCATAAAGATCAGTGACACGACCACCACAACATCCAACTTCATTCGTCACTACAAAAAACCCCACAGAGAAAGGTGCGTGAATGTGTTGTGTTAGCTAGAAAGCTAACGTTAAGTTTAAGCTACGTTAGACTTGGTTTCAAATCGATTAAGCATTACAAAGAGAAGACAAAATGGTAAATGAACACTAGAACCTCCAAGGGATTCATTTGTACTAACCCTGATACTGACGGGCTGTCAGGAGAGGGAGAGAGAGAGAGGAAAAGAGATGCCTCGTTTATTTCCCCTGTGTTATCAGAAGTTACTGTAAACTGTTGAATAATGTAGTTCATCTACTTTTAGTAGTTTGTTTAAATGTTTTAATGATGTTGTTTTTGTTTGTAGAAGTGCATCATTCCTTGATTTATTGTAAAATGAATCTGAACTTTTTGATCTGTTATGATGATAAACTGAAGCAATTTCTAAATTAACCCAATTAACTGAGTTTTAAATCGTCCTACTTAGTTTATAAGGAAATTATGAAGAGGAACAAATTAAATGATTTGAAAATGATATCTATGTAGGTGCTGATGCTGTTGGCGGTTCTAGTGTTAACAGACATTTAAATTAAATATGTGTAATGGCAAATGCCATATATGACTTTCTTACCTGGAATTCTGCCTTTTTGAACAGACTTTTTGACTGAGTCCTAGCTATATTGTCTGCAGTTCTAGGGTTAATATGAATCTAATATGATTGTCATCGGTCTAAATTAGATTTCAAATGATTAACTGTGTATGTAATGAAGATCATAGTGTGGGTTAAATCCATTTTCATAACCACTGTCTTTTAACTGATTTAAATGCGGAAACTGGGCTTATTCATCAGAATTTCGTATGACTTGACTTGACTTGCTTGACCTGAGCAATGACTTGACTTGCTTGACTCTCACCACAGTGACTTGGGACTTGCTTGATACTTGTAGGTCAAGACTTGAGACTTGATCATGACTTGCACATGTAGGACTTACTCCCACCTCTGGTACATTCTAATGTCTAACATTTAATGTGGAGAAAGAGATTTATCCTCCTGAAGGGGACATTTTGACCCCTCATGTAAACAAATGCATAATGGTGCGCTATACTTTGCCGCGACACCCCGTTGCCAAGCAACGCTTATTGTTTGGTGTCCTTTGATAAGCAGGCAGTCATATCATTAGCTAGAACTAGAGCTAGAACTAGAACTAGAGCTAGATCTGATCGATATGGACAAAAACGCGAGTGAAGTATAACCGGACGGGAGAGAGAGAGATCAGAGATCAGCTGCTGCTGACGGAGACACGCAGCTCTGCATGATCACCTGCAGCTCTACATGATGCAGCTCTATGATCACCTGCAGCTCTACATGATGCAGCTCTATGATCACCTGCAGCTCTATGATCTGACCTGCAGCTCTGTCCGCTGTGACGGACTGGTGAGCGGAGCAAAACATACACTTCAAGTTGGAACTAACACACTTAGCTATTTTATCTACCTCTGGAACAACCTAAACTAGTAAGAGTGCCACAGTGACGCGTCCTAGAAGCCGGAAGTAAGCTTCTTCCGGTTTCCTCGACAAAAAAGCAATGCAATTTCTCCATAGGATTTTGGAAAATAGCTCAAAATAAGGTCTGTAGTTGACACACATTTAAGAGACACGTTTTGTTCAGTCGGATAATCTCCACAAGTCTACCCTACTTTTATAATTTTTTAATCATATATCTATCGATCCTAAATCTATCGATTAGATTTAGTTAATCTACTATAATTAGTTTGTTTAATATTAGAGTCGTTATCAATTTGTTTTAAAGCTCAATAAATAACAAAGAAGACCTTTGGCCGGCACTTTTCTAATTTTGTCCGGAAGATTTCAACTTTAACGGACATGTTGACCGGCAAAAAAAAATTCTAACGGAAACTCTGCTGGTGTTGTCTGTTGCACCGACTGCGACATTATTGTCCCTGATATTTTTTCTTCTAACATTTGAAATGTGTATATGTGTATATGTTAATGTTTTTTTCTCTGATCCCAGGTTTCACATTGCTGTGTTGCGACCAATTTGAGACGCATGCAAAACCAAAGGCTGCCCCCGTCCAAAGAAGAGAGGTAAACGTTGTTAGAAAAAAGGTGCAGGTTTTACTTAAATTGAAAGGGGCACCGCTGCATGTGCCTTAAAATAAACAATGCAACATATAAATCTATGTAAAATGTAAAGTTGTTGTCTTGGCTTATTGTTTTCAGGTGCTTCCTGGGCATTAACCCTGAGACGGGCTCAAAAGCCAAGAAGAAGCGTGGCGTTATAAACCCCCATGTCAGCACATTCTTTAGAAAACTCGAGTGGATGTCCAGGACTAATGTAAGACACTCACAGTCTGTAGAAAGTTTCATGTTAAATGTACTTTGCACTTGAATGGAGGAATAAAAAGTTAAAATGGGTATTTTCTTTGTTTTTCTTTGTTGATTGAGCAGATTCAATTGTAGGTAAAATCCCAGTTAACTAGTCAAATGTACAATATATTATAGTATTATTTACATTTTTATATTTACAGTAAATTACTGGCTACTGTGTTGCATTACTTTTACAGTAAAAGTGTGAAAATACAGGTAATTACTGTAATTTATGTACAGCAAGGTACCATAATACCACAGCTCTGTACTGCTATATCACAGTACTTCCATGGGCATGGCAACTGTAAAGTCACAGTATGTAGTTGTACTTTTATTCTAATTTACTGTAAAATATCTACAGTAAATTACTGTGAAATCCATGCAACTAGTAGCCAGTAATGTACTGTAAATGTACAGCCAAAAATGTTACAGTGCATGTGAAACCAAAACATCAGTATGATAGCAAACATACTTAGTTTACTGATATGACAACTCCATACAAGGTAGCACACTTCTGTTTAAAACACACTCGGACACTTTAGGTTTTAAAGTCTGTCCAAGGACACTTTGACATGCTGAGTGGTCTGCTCTTACTGTATATCCTAAACAAGAATCAAAATTAGCAGGATGTTTGTGGGATTGAGTGAAGATAAACTACAGTGTGTTCATGCTAATGAAGGTCACTCATGGCAACAGTGTGGCTCATTTATGAGTTTTAATCGTTTATGGACAACATTGAAGCTTTATGGCACAGAGAAGAAGACATCCAGCTCTGAAACACACACACTACTAAGCTGTACATGCAGTCATTGTCAGTTTAGGTGTAGGGGTGCTGTTAAACTATTACACCTAATTTCCACATCTATTAACTCTATCTAAATATATTAGCTGGAAAATAATTGGACTACCATATTTAGACGTTTATAGCAAACGTGATGAATCATTTGTCAGTCTGCTATTTGTGAAGAGATAACCAGGCTGCAGCCTGAAGTCAATAACACTGTGAAATGGATGATGTGTTGTTGCTCAGTGAAGAACTAAGAACACACGCACACACATTCAGGCACTGTTGGTTGTCATGGTAATATAGAGGAATGACGCATTTAGGCATACAGCAAAGGTTGAAATGAAAACACATTATGGTGTGTTTGTGTGCGTGTATAAACTGTGTTCATATGCACATGTGTTTAGATCATTTGTAGTTTCTAGGCACACCTCTCTGTTTGCCAAAAGCAGTTCTCTCCTCGCCAAGATCCACACTGCCAACACCACTTGTCTAGCATTTTCTGCAGCTTGCTAATCCTTACATAAAGAGCCCTGTGTATCCCTATTTCATCTACTTGAGAAGTGAACTGTTGGCAAGCAGCTTGATATAAAGAGATTTTATAGCAGAGACAGTTTAACTGGAACAACACATTCTCTCGAATGGGTATTAATTAAAATCAACATAGGGGATTGTGCTTGTGAACAATTAGATCAGTTCAAACACAGCAATATTGGCCCACATAATGGGGACAATTGCTTGTTCACATTGCAAAATGGGACAGTGACATAAAGTGGATTAAAGAATGCAATAGACAGATTATCAAAATTAATAAAAAAGTTCAAACATCTTATCTGTAAAACTCTGCAGATCAGGCTACATGTTGTCTAATGTCTAGCAGCAGCATCAATACATCAGAATGTTATACGGAGATTACTGAAAAAACACCTCCAATCAGAGCCTGCTGCCCATTGGCACTGATAGCTCTTCAATTGTGATTTGATTTGGGCACAGATTTTTTTTGCAAGTGTAAATTGGATCCTTTTTCGGGATCAATGTGATAAAAAAATAATTGACACATTTTACAGAAATAAAATGAAGCAAATGCTTTCCCAACACAATCAGTATACTATCCCAATGAGAAAGAGGAAACTGTATAGTTTTAATATCACATTAAATGTCATATACCTTCACTTTTAAGCGTCTTATCTTACACTAAGTGGAATCAACCATGAGCATTCAAACTCAGAAGAGCAAGAATCCTGTACGTTCAATCAGCCAAACCATTTTAAGTGTTTGTGCTACAAACAGATATTTTATTTAGGTATTTACTTTATATCATTAGCCAAGGTGCAGTGGAAACAGGTGGGTTTTCAGCTAGGATAAACATGAGCTCAAACTTTATTTTGATCATAAACGCTCTTGAGCAGAACGTTTTTATTATAACTGTAATAATCTTTCCTGACATACGAGAGAAAGTAGAGTCAAGGACGGTCGAAAGAGGCAATGAGTCTCATGAAAGTTTGTTGAGCTTTGTTACAACTGGTAAAAGAATACAGAGCCCAAAACTGACCTGTAAAATATAGCCAATAATGTAAAGTTATTTAGAAATAAGAGATGTTAAAGGAGAGGTGTCATGGCCATTTCCACTGATCATAATTCCATTGTTGAGGTATACTAAAATAGATTTATACTGTGCATTTTTCCAAACTCACATTGGTTTCTCATACAGCATCTCTGTAAACTACTTGTATTCACTGAATTTCACTATTTGCCTTTAACGGCTCGTTGTAGCTCCAAAAGCTCCAGCCCCCACCCTCCCTGTGAGCACAGTGTGCTCTGATTGGTCGGGACGTTGTGAATCGCGCTGAGCTCCGTGGAGGTGTTGCTTCCTTGTTTAGGATACATAGCGAAACACAGCCAAACTCATCCTGAGCACACACAAACTCACATCCGAAGTAAAAACAATAAGTGTGGCTTGATATTGAGTAAGAAAAAGGTTGATAAACGCTGTGAGAATGGGTCTGCAGAGAGAATTTTGCCGCAATCCCAACTGTCTGTTATCAGCCTGCAGCCAGGGAGGAGAAATCAGCTGAGCTGCCTGCTCCCTGCACACAGATGTGTGTGTGAGGAAGTCCGTGGATCGGTCAATTTGGACCAATCAGCGGGGGCTTAACGTAACGGCTCCGCGGACGTAACGTAACGGCTCTTCGGGATTGGTCCATTTCGTTCCGGGTACCGCTTGACATCATGCCGTACCCGGAACGAAATGGAAGACTCAAATGGACAATGACGTATCTCCAACGAGGCGTTTTGGGGAGGTATTTTCTGTGTTAGAGTTTTACTCGCTACAGGGTGTACTTTGAGGGTTTTGACTCTGCACACCCTTTACATGCATAAAAACCTTCATAACACACAAGGGGATGGGTAATAACCGGAAAAGCATGACATGGGAGCTTTAAGTATTTTTCCACAGCAATCCGTGCCCATTTTTATGCCCAGTATTTTTTTGCATAAATTCAATCGCCCCCATCAAAACAGGATATGACAATACCTTTGGCAAGAAATCATATGTTGAAAAATACCTTATGGAAATGTAGGATTTAACCTGTTAAGCCTGGCACGGTTTTTTTTCACGAAACTGTGTCTCAGGGCTTCTTAATATTTAATAACCTATTAATGTGTCATACCCACTTAACGGGAAGAAACTCAGCTAACTGACGATACGAATCATTTTTACCGAAACATAACATAAGTCTCACAAGAAGCGTCTAAATGAGCCCTGAGCGAAAAGATGCTAACGCACTTAGCACAGAACTCACGGTAGAAATCCTTTATTACTTATCGGATCTGCACCAACAAGATATCAGCTAGCAAGCTGAGATTCCACAGATTCTAGAAGTATTAGTATCATCACTGTGCACAGCAGGAGAAGCAAACCCAGACATCACACAACGTAGCTTTATGGAGCAAAAACGGCAAATAGTCTTACCTTTGCTGTTGTTCTGATCAAAAGTTGTGTTCAATGGCAATAAAACGATAAAAACGCTGCTGAAGGTTAATCCAATATGTCTGTGTCACTTTGAAATGATTACTGATAATCCATCGTCATATTTATGGCAAAAACTGAGTTTTCATATATAGCTTCTATGATAGCTTGAGAGCTTCCGGTTTTGGGCATTCTGGCTACGCATCACTCTATTCACCAATGGGTAATGTTTAGATGGATTTTAGGAACTTCCCCTCGATTCTATTGGCTCTAACGGTTAAAAAGAGGTGTCAATCATCAAAATCGACCGATGGGTTCCAGAGATATGGAAAATCCACCCAAATGACCCCAGAAGTGTTTTTTTTTCTTCTAAATCTCTCTAAAAAGGTCAAATGTCACTTGTTTTGCATCAATCTTGATACAGGGTACTTATTATATGTTATAGTTTAGATTCCTAAAGCTTTTAGTCTACTATCCCATCATTCAAGGGTGGTTTTCACTATAAGTAATGTTTTATTTTTGGACGGACACTATCATTTACATTTTCTTACTATGTTCAATCTGAATTTACTTTAAAATAAAAAAATTCTATATTGATTCAGACTTTTCTACATCCAACTCACAGGTTTATCATTGCTTTGAGAAAAAAGATTAATAATTTAACCCTTTTAGAAGGGTAGATACAGATGGAGCATCTTATTTCAGACTCCAGCATTCAGCTTCCTGCCTACTACCAGCCAGTTACCTGCCTAAGACCTGCCAAAGACCAGTATCTGGGAATGTTAAGCCCTCCCACTATTTTCCAAGAGGGCGTTGCCAGATTTTCAATTTCAGGATTTAACCAGGAGATGGCGCTATATATTAAATAACTATGGCCAAACTAAGACTTAGTTTTTCACAAGAGAAAATGCAGATATTATATAAAAAACTAAAGTTAAAATCTTGTTTTTAATGCCCCAAGAGCAATAAAAACACTTGTTAAAAAAATCCTGAGTGAGGCTTTCATAAATTGCATTTAGCTGATGCTTTTATCCAAAGCGACTTACTATTTAATAAATGATAAATGATTATTCATAACAAATATGAGTGATGTGTGATTATTATTCATGCTATATACTGATATAGTGCTAAGTAAGCAATCAATCCTGCAAATTAACCCTTAGTTGTTCAATATATTTATTCAGACAATGTGAGTAGAAATACAGAAATTCTGCTCCCACCTAAGGCCAACGTTGCAATATTACAACATTTCCCTAAAAACTTACCAAAACGTAAACATTTTTAAAACTCTTTCATTTCTGCTCCAGAGGCCAGGGGTTTAAATTGGGATTTGATATGTGGGGGGGCTCTGTTAGAAGGTGCGACGGGGGGGGGGGGGGGGGGGGGGGGAGAGTTAGACGCTCGTGAATTGTCAACGGGGGGGGTTGACATCAGAGCATCGTCCTATGGGCTTAGCCCCGGACAGGTACAACAGGTATTCACTCAGAGGGGGGTACTAAATGCCACCCATTTACATGTAGGCAAACAAAATCAACATACAGTAGGGGGGTGGGGGATGGTGAATCAGCTATGTTACTATTTATAATGTTATTGTTGTTACAACAGAAGATGTTTTTCTTTATATTGAAGTTAAATGCATCAATCTGGTGCACTTTGAGGTCAAAATTAAGAGATTTATGGATACCGCTGGAAAAAGCTGTGTGTGAAAGTTTAAATCTTCCTTATTGAGCTTTAAAACAAATGAATAACGACTATATATAATAATAAAATAAACACCGGCTGTTGTTATGCCTGCTGTAACGTTAAATTACTCCGTTCTCCGCTTAAGTAATTATGCCGTTACAAGCTTCATAGTTGTATTTATCATCTAAATTTGCCGAAACAAGTTTAATATTCTGAAAGCCAAGACTTTGTTTATTTGAAATCAGATGAAAACAAACTGTAACGGACCCTGCGGTGTTATCTTGATATTTCCGGCACAGACCCTTTCATACCGGCAATGCGCGATAGAAACAACAGGAACTGCGACAGCATAAATATGCGAACACAAACCTACAGACTGCTGGAGAATTGATTGATTGATTGAAAAGTTTATTAACAGTTTGTATATTGGGTACAGTACAGTACAGCTCAAAACATACAATTGTTAAGGGGATGCAGACCAGAGAAAGACTTTCGTCTTGTTTACATCAGGGTCCCCCATTTCCAATTCATCATATCATATAAGACATATAAGACATATTTGACATACAGATGGCTTATTTACAATTTACATACAGGTGGTTTTTTACATACAGATGGCTTATTTACAATTTTCATTTTAGATTTCGTTCTAATACATCCTAACCGGACATTTAAGACATACCAAGTCTACAGATATACAGTTAGTAACAGAGTCTAAAATGCGAGTATATACATAGATGGGGGGGGGGAAGCTGTCCATTGTACGACAGGTTGAGATTTGTACCATTACCGGGGCCAGTTTTGCAATGCTTTCCCCCGAAGGTGCTCTTTAAGAGAGGTTTTGAAGGTAAGTATAGTTTTACTTTCCTTTACAGTTGTGGGAAGAGCGTTCCACCTTGATGTGGCATAATTGCGAAACGTGTATTCCCCTTTTTTTGTGCCAAATCTGGGTTTTACATGATTTGTGGAGCTCCCTCTGGTGTTATGATCATGGTATTCCTTGACCTTTGGGAAGAATTTTGACATGTACATGGGTACCATAGAGGTGTAGTGGATCTTGTAGACCAGGCCCATTGCAAGTAGCTGTACTCTGTCGTCTACTCTAAGCCATCCTAGGTTGTCAAAGTGGGCAGAGGTGAGGTGGGTTCTAGATGAAAGGTCAAGCAGTAGTCTGACCAGTTTATTTTGCGATGTTTGAAGTTTTATTTTTAGCGCCTTGGAGGTGCTATGGTACCATGACGTGCAAGCATAGTCATAGTACCCTTGAATGAGTGCTCCTGCCAGAGTTTTCAGGGTGTTTTTGTTTACCAGAGAGGAGATCCGGTATAGGAATCTAGTTCTTTGATTGACTTTTTTTATTACATTGGATGCCATTTTGTCACAGGAGAGGTTTGCCTCAAGAATAGATCCTAGGTATGTAATTTCCTTCTTACTTGTGACAATAATGTCACCCACTGCAACTGAGAAGTCGTCGGATTTGCTGAGATTATGTTTCGAACCGAAGAGAATGGACTCTGTTTTACCCAGGTGTAATGATAATTTATTATCGGCGAGCCAGGTGCAGATTCTGCCGAGCTCGGAGCTGAGGGTTTTTTCAACCTGCAATCTGCTCCTGTCAGAGACCAGCAGGGCTGAGTCGTCCGCGAACAGGAACAAGTTGCAGTCACATGCTGATGACATGTCATTTGCATAAATTAGGAACAGTAACGGACCTAATATGCTTCCTTGTGGAACACCACAGCTCACTGGGAGGGGGGGGGACAGAGTACCGTTTACCTCCACCATCTGTTCTCTCCCCTCCAGGTAGGATTGCATCCAGCTCACCGATAGTTTATCAAAACCAATTGCTTTTAGCTTGTCAATCAGAATGGGGTGATTGACAGTGTCGAAAGCCTTTTGTAGGTCCAGCATCACCATGCCGCAGTATTTACCCTCGTCCACCTCTTGTTTGATGTGGTCGTTCAAATAAAGAAGGCATGTGTCAGTGGAGTGGGATGTTCTAAAGCCAGATTGAAATTCATAGATTAGTTTCTTTTCTGCGAGGGTACTTTTCGACCTGTTCATATACTATTTTTTCCATGACTTTCGAGATGGAGGTAAGTATAGAAACAGGGCGGTAGTTGCCTGGGTCCAATTTGCTGCCCTTTTTGTGCAGGGGGGTTACTCTTGCAATTTTGAAGTCTTTGGGTACTTTTCCCTGTTTTATGGAGAGGTTAATTATGTGAGCTATGACTGGTGAGATGGCGGTTGCTGTGTCTCTGAGGAATTTGGAGGGGATATTGTCGTGGCCAGTGGCCTTGTTAGGTTTGAGGGCGCTCAGTTTAATGAGTACCTCTGCTGTTGTTACCCTTGCTAGACTGAAATCATCTTTGCGTACCCCTAGGTTTTTGTAGTAGGTCATGATGTGATCTACTCCAAAAAGCCCTGAGTGGGAGGGTAATTTATTTACAAGAGTTGTGGCTATGTTTGTGAAAAAAATGTTCAAGTACTTGGCCACATCCAGTTTGTCTGTGATGAGCCTGTTATCTGTCTTTATGTTTACGTTTGAAAATCTCGTTTTGAGTTTTTTACTGCAGCCAAGCTGGTTATTGAGTAATTTCCAAAGTTCACGGGGTTTATTTTTGTTTTCCTCAGTTTTGTCATTGATGAAATTCTTTTTGGCAGTTTTGATCATGGAGCTTACGTCATTTCTTAGTCTGTTTCTTTCAATTTTTAGTTCAGTCACGTGGGCCTGGAGTTCACTGCTCGTGCTTTTGGAAAGCATTGACTGACTTTTATGAAACTCAGAGCATTTTTTGTCTCTGGTTTTCATGGCGGTCAGTATGCCGGAGTGCATCCACGGCTCAGCGCGATTTTTTACCCTGGTTGTTCTTAGGGGGGCCAAATCATTGAGTATTGCAGAGAATTTGTTTTTGAAACCAAGCCATGTTTCTTCAACTTGTGTACCACTGAGCTCATCTGACCAGTCCAGGCTCTCCAGTTCTAGGTTAAAGGCCTCGCTAGAGTAGTTTTTGAGGTCTCTAGATATGACTGTTTTGTGACAGCCGGCCTTTTGTTTTAGCTTTTTGCGGGTACAGAATATCATATAATGATCACTTAAACCGCATGCTATAACCCCTTTACTGGAGATCCTGGACCTGTCAGAGGTCAGAATGAGATCAATGGTAGTTTGTGTTGTTTCACATACCCGGGTGGGTTGGGTGATTAGCTGGCTGAAGCCGTGCAGATCACAAATCCTACTGAAGGACTTGAAGACGGACGTGTCTTTACGTTGCATATCCGTGTTCCAGTCTCCAATAATAATTGTCTCTACATCCCCCACATCAGCCAAACACCCATCTAATGTATCATAAAAGTCACTCTGTTCCGGTGGTCTATAGATTGTCCCGACTATTACAGATTTAGCATTGTCAAAAAGAATTTCAACCCACACAGATTCAATATTTTCATGATGCAGGTCAGTACGGTTTTTGAAATTGGTGTCTTTATGTATGTACATGCAGACACCACCTCCATTCACGTTCCTGTCCCTTCTCACTACAAGATAATCTTCAATTTCAATCTCTGAATCTGTAATGGAATTGTCCAATTTGGTCTCAGAAAAGCATAATATGCTTGCCTTACCGTTCATGAACAGTTGCCTGAGTTCAGCCAGTTTGTGTCTCAGGCTGTTAGTGTTCAGATGAAAAATATGTAGTCCATTTTTGTTGTTTAAATGCATAATGTCGTCAGCTTGAAGATATTTGTCTTTGTCCGTTACAGCAAACGGCTTGCGGCCTGCCGTGGTGCTTGGAGCGGTGGGGTGGTGGGGGGAGGGAGGCTCCGTTGTAGCTTTAGCCGTCGATATGCTAGCAGGGTGGCTAACAACATGGTGGATATTTGTTCCCTCGGATCTCGGTTCTCTTCCTCTCGTCACTGCCTCATGCGTGTCTGTCTGCCGAGGCGTCCCCGGGGGAATGTCGAAGTCTCCGTTGATTCCTCGGTCTCCGCTGTCTCCATGGTCTCTGTTGTCGTCGCGTAGTTGTTGCTGTAGCGGAAGAGATGCTAGTTGTGATGCTAGTTGTGATGCTAGCTCCTCGAGCCTGCAGGAATGGCTTCTTGTCTGCACCGGGCCCGGATTCAGATGGATGTCTCCCGCTAACAATAAGACCAAGACGATCATACTTCTTCGGTCTAGTTTGCCTGACGGGGGTAAGTACTTTCGCGTCGGGTTTGCAGTTAATAATGCATGAATGCTTGCACTTCCAAAAGCGAGGTGTTTCCTTTCCCAGCCGTTGAGAAGGTAAAAGTCATTGTGGTTCATTTTATCCCTGCTTTCACTACTCTCCTTCTCTAAGTGATGTTGCCTCATTGATGAGTTGAGGTAGGAGTCCATAATCCATATTGTCAGGAGGATGAAATATGTAAAAAATCGTGAGGAATAACCTCCAAAGCGGGAGCTCTCGAAAATGCGACCACTCATAGCGAAACCGGAAGGTCGCAGAAGAGAAGAGATATCACAGGGGGGGTTGGGACACACACATTCCGATGGCCAATTAGTTTTAAACAAAGAGTATAGCCTACTCAACAGTGGGGGCTGGTGAACGGTATGGTCAATGTTTGTAAACACTGTGACATTTTGACTTTATTTGATCATTTCAGTTAAAAACTAATTTAGTAATTTACAGGAAAGGAGTGCACGCTACTAAAGAGACACGCTACCATGGAAACCAAACAATGGTGTTGCTGTATTGAAGTCCGAGTGGAAACAGTCATATTTGGAGCGTTATGTTAGAATGAAACAGCCAGTTAGTGTTACTTCACTAACTGTAAGCTTGTCACTCAGAGTAACCTACAGTTAACTTAACTGTTGGAAAAGAAAGATCAGGGGGGGGAGAGCTGTGGGTGATGGGCCATTAGGTGTGTAAACACACAGCTGAGAGCTGCCGTTTCATTCTGACTGTTTAAAAAACGGTAACAACGGACTATTTTTCTTGGCGGACGCATTTCAATTTAAATCAATACATACAACTATTTTTTAAATCAATAAAAACATTTTCTAAATCCATAAAAGCATTTCAATTAATATTGGGAGTCATGTCGTTACTTTGTTGAGAATGTGGCCATGTAATAAGCGGGATAATTTGCAGCGACTTGGTCATTATGGGGAAAAATAACACTCAGGGATCAAGATCCCTCCGCTACGCGGATCTTGATTTGCCTGACAAGGCTCCATTAAAATATAAATATGTTTAGTGAATTACTGAGTTTAGGCACGTTAATAACATTTTAATGAAGTTGAATACAGTATATTCATATTTGTCAGTGATTTCATGTCAATTCGGCGAACATAAACATAAATGATCGTGGTGAAGATGATGATTAAATTAGGATTAAAAATCGAGAGCCGGCTGCTTTCCTCTCGTTCGACAACATTATTTTGTTAAATAACAACATGGTGATGTTTTGTAAATGATTACATGTCTTATTTAGCACAGACTATGATCCTATCCGTGACATATGGATCTTAACAAAGATCCGCTATACATTAGTACCAGACATATTGTGGTGATTGACATTATTCACCCACGGATCTATGGGTTGGGGTATTGTTCCGCACGGACATTTTAGTGAACCAGACCAGCTGTTTCCGCCGGTCTTCGCTTCCCGGGCATGAAGTTGTTTACATGTGTGTTCAGATGCTAAATAAAAGTTTAGCTTTTACTTTTGATACCCCGCCTCCGACTCCCGTCTCTCGGCACCACAACATCCAGTTTACTGTATCGAAGTTGATTTCACATGAGCTCCAGTGTGGAACCCCACTGCGCCCCCTGGTGGATCAATGATCCATTGCAGCTGGCTTCACAATAATTACATTTATTTATCACGGGGGCGGTATCAAGTCAGACTGGGGGCCGGCTCTTCATCACGGGCCGATCACGGGCCGATCACGGACCAATCACGGACCAATCACGGACCAATCACGACCCTCGCGTTTCAAACTGTCCAAAATAAAACGCTCCATCTGTATAGTCATTTGTTCTGGGAATGTCATTTTCGAGCCTGAGACCTGAAAAACAGGCTCAGGGCTTAATAAAAAAATGTAGGTACCTTTACTTTACTTGAGTATTTCCACAGTATGCTACTTTATACATTTTACACTACATTTACTTTACAGAGTTAGTTACTAGTCAGTCATGTCAATTAATGCATTAATATATATTATTATAGGTTAAGCTACCCAGTAGTATATACATTATTTCAAATAAACCCCATCTTTACAGAGTGCAACGTTGAAATGATGAACACATTAATTCATCAATGATCAGGATGAAATAATTTAAAATAGATGGTGCTTGAATGGGCCATTCTGCATAACAAGTACTTTTACTTATGGTACTTATACTTACAGGTTAATGCTTATACTTTTGTTCTTTTACTAGTACATGTTTTAATGCAGGAATTTTACTTGTAACTGAGTATTTTTAAACTGTGGTATTGTTACTTTTACTCCTTCGTCCTCTGGGCTCATCTAGGAACAGTGTGTACCACAGACAGCCGTCATCAGGCAGCCGTTGGTGACGGACAGATGAAGTTGTTGCTGGCGGTCTGTTCTCTGGTCTTGGCAGACACTCCTGTAGCTGTGTTAGCATGCTGGAAGCCTCCCCTCTTATAAATATGGAGAACGTGGCGTAGTTGGCCAAGTGCTAGATGAGCAGTGACACACATAGGTTTGTGTTGGCAAGGGTGAAGGCTCCGGACAATAAACACTTCACAAGTCATAGTCCAATCCAGAGAGAGCAGGGGGTTAAAGATTATTTAGAAGGGAAACAAACAAGTGAGTGAATGAGAAAACCCACGTCTCCCTGGTACGTACACTTAATGGTTTAGCTTGTGTGTGTGTGTGTGTGTGTGTGTGTGTGTGTGTGTGTGTGTGTGTGTGTGTGTGTGCTACCAACGTTTGTCATTGATAACCCACTGGAAATTGTCAAATCTTTTGGTCTTGATTATTTCCCCTTTTTTAATTAATAAGAAAACGAGCACTTATTTTCCATGCTTTAACTGTATAGTATCAGTTTGTTTCAACGTGTGGTTGAAGGTACACTATAAGCTCCTTAAAGTGACAGTTTTTATGGCTGCACCATTCTATCTGATGAACGTTGGTGTGTTTGAGACAATAGGATAAAGACGTGTGTGTAGATACAACAAGTACCAAGTTAGGTTGAGGAGTTATTAAGATACATGATTATAGATGGAAATATTCCTATTTGCACACAGATAGATGCTTAAATGTTGTTTTTTCAACTATCATCAACCTCATTTCCAGCAGTAAAGGCTGTTTCAGCGAAGGGCTGATAAAGCAGCTTTCACTGCACGCCCAGAACAAGCAAAGATTGCATATCTCTGTGTTTAGTTTGATGTATAATTATTAGGGCTGTCAAGTTAACGCGTTAATAACGCGTTAATAACGCGTTAACGCAAAAAAAAATTAACGCCACTAATAATTTTAACGCGATTAACGCATGTGTATTTTTTGTCCTCGGCCGCCCCGTAGTTTCAGAGCGCATCGAGTTTAAAATACCATCTACAAGCTGATGCTGACAGCCCCGCTCCTGCCGCCCGCTTGTGGCAGACCACACTTCCACGCTCACCGGCAGGCCCGGACTGGCCATCGGGAGGACCGGGAGGGTGTGTGTATGTGTGGCGCGAGCGAGGCACACCTTACGTGTTGTTGTTGTTGTTGTTAGCATCTGGTGCTAGCTAGCTGCGCTAACGGATATAAGGAGCTGTTTCAATGAAAACAGAGGAGCGACATTTCGCCGACACCTGCGCCGAGCACTTGACTTTATGCAGGTAGCCAGACAGTGGGACATTGTACGAAAAGTCAGCACACTCAGCACGGATAGTGCGCGCAACATGATTGCAGCGTCCAGGCAGCTCCCGTTCGAGCATATATGCCTTGAGCTGCACATAGCTCCAACGATCCATCACAGTGTCTCCACATTCACTCACACACACACACACACACACACACACACACACACACACACACACACACACACACACACACACACACACACACACACACACACACACACACACACACACACACACACACACACACACACACACACACACACTTTGTATTGTATTATTGTATGAGAGGTTCCAGGTTGAATCGAATATTTGTAATGTTCAGAGGTTGTTGTGTTTAATATTCATGAGAATATTTGTCATTGTTCAAATGATAATAAACAAACATATAAAGCATATGTGTCCACTCATATGTTGATAAGAGTATTACAAACTTGAAAACTATCCCTCTAAGGTACATTTAGAACAGATAAAAAATGTGCGATTAATTTGCGATTAATCGCGATTAACTATGGACAATCATGCGATTAATCGCGTTCAAATATTTTAATCGACTGACAGCCCTAATAATTATACAATTGCATAATGATTAGCACGTTATAAGGACAAAACATGTCAAATATGTATGTGATATCTGGCTTGTATTGAAGTAAAAAAAATTGAGTAAAAAATGTCAAGCAAGAAACAGAGGAGTTGAAATGAACACATTTTGGAAGGGGTTGTTATCCTGCTGACTGCTCTCAGCTCTGTGCTGGAAACGCTCCACAGTAAACCGCCCGAGCTCAGTCCTGAACCCTCAGCCTGCTGTTTATATCCCATTTAATCACAGATGTACGACATTTATGTAGCTGTTAGTCTACAACATGGTATCTCACAGTGCTGCTGTCCATTAAAACCTTGCTTCTCTTCATTATCAACACTTACGGAATGGACTGAAAGAGTCTCAACCTCACTGAGCCTGTTTTTCAGGTCTCAGGCTCGAAAATGACATTCCCAGAACAAATGACCATATCTTCCCTTCTAAAAGGGTTAAATTAATAATCTTTTTTCTCAAAGTAATGATAAACCTGTGAGTTGGATGTAGAAAAGTCAGAATCAATATAGATGTTTTTTATTTTAAAGAAAATTCAGATTGAACATTGTAAAAAACTGTAAATTATAGTGTCCGTCCAAAAAATCTTTTTTACTTATATTGAAAACTACCCTTGGATAATGGTAAGGTAGACTAAAAGCTTTAGGAATCCAAAGTACAACATATAATAAGTACCCTGTATCAAGATTGATGGAAAACAAGTGACATTTGACCTTTTTAGAGAGGTTTAGCAAAGAAAACTCCACCTCTGAGGTGATTTGGGTGGAAATGGGGGTTTTACCGTTTCTCTGGAACCCATTGGTCGATTTTGGTGATTGACATCTCTTTCTGACCGTTAGAGCCAATAGAATCGATGGGGAAACGCCCCACTCACACACATGGTAAAAAAAAAAGGTGCGGGCTTCGCGCATGCAGTTTTGCATCAGAGCGAACCTATACTCTAGCTCTGACATCTGGAAACGGAAAAGCAGGTTTATTGCTCATGGATTATCAGAAATCATTTCAAAGGGACACAGACACATTGGATTAACCTATGGATTAACTTCAGCAGCGTTTTTATCATTTTAATGCCATTGAAGACCACTTTTGACCAGACTACGACACAGGTAAGCCATGTTAGCGTTTTTAGCTACCTAGCGCCATATGTTTTGATGTCTGTTTTTGTTTATAAAGTCGCGGGTTCGTATCATAGAGTGATAATGTATGTACCCATCGATTCTGTGTCATCTCACGATGTGAAACGATGTCATGGATGTGCAGAAAAGATAAATAATAAGGTTTTATGAGTGAATTTCGGTGCAGTAATCTGTTAGCATTTTTCGCTCGTTGCTAATTCAGAGGCTCAGCGTGGGTTGTGGGTTTATTTTTGAAAAAAAAATTAAAATGATCAGTTAGATGAGTTTCTTCCCGTTACATGGATATAAAACATTCATAGTTTATTAAATATTAAGATGTCTCTTCGGGTCTGCAGAGGAGGAGTAAGATGAGTGCACTCCATTCCGGAGCCAAGACTAAAAGACTTTAAACTTTGATTTTCCAGAGACTGACCGAAAAAAGTCCTAACGTGAGTTTCGTATAAGTGAACTAAATGTGTGGCTCTTGTTAACGGGTATTGTTTATACAGGTTTTCAATACATGTTACTCAGGGGTTTTATTATTAGGGAGGCGTGTGGCGCAGTGGGTTAATGCGCTGATCTTCGAATCAGAGGATAGCAAGTTTGAGTCCCACTGCAGTCAGCATGTCGTTGTGTCCCTGAGATACTTCACCCCAAATTGCTCCTGTGGGGATTGCCCACAGTATTGAGTATGTAAGTCGCTTTGGATAAAAGCGTCTAACAAGTAACATGTAATGTAATTATTATCCAAAGTTCTGCCCTCTTCTTTTCATGGGCCTAGGTCTATATTTGCCTAATACTGCTCTTACTGAGCTGATAAATATGAGGAGGCTTGCACTAGGTGGAAACCATGTTAAATATACCTCTGTTTTGGTTGTTGTTAGTGTTGAGGCTGTTTCTCCCTGAGCCCTCAGTCTCGCTCTATTAGATGAGTACACAATGATACACTCCTATAGTGAACAAATCTGACAAGTTCCAAGTCCGACTTAACAAAGAAACAAAGTACAATCAATCTGAATAACCTATTTCTTAATGATTTTTTCGTTTTATACATGGGCAAGGCTCAGTCCCATAAATTGCTGAGCTTATCTGAACACCTTATGTGGTGGTTTTGGGTTCATTATTAAGGTGGAGCAACAGTGGAAGGACAGTATGATTGATTAAGAAGTGGGGGATATGTAGCTGCAGGAGAACTTGGATGTCTGGGGAGGAGGGTCGGCCCCACTCCTTAGAGTTCAACTTTGGTCGTGCAGAGGATATGTATGTTTCTGTTTTGGTTTTTGTATTTTTTTCCTGTTTATTTATTTTCATTTTTACAGGGGCAGATTTGAGGCTGGGTTGGGGTGGGGAGCAGTGCCACTGCGGTTATATCACTGGAGGGAGATGTGGAGGTTACATCAAAAGACACAATCTAAGAGACCCTTTTATGCCTTATGGCTGTGACAACAGATAAAATAAGTGGTGATACAGGTAAAGGAGAGGATTTAACTTTTTGCACATGGAATGTGAACGGGATCAATGAACCAGTAAAATGGGGAAAAGTACTGTCCCATCTAAGGGAGCTTCATGCAGACATCAGTTTCTTACAAGAGACACATTTAAATAACAAAGCACACAATAAAATTAAAGCTAGATGGATAAATCAAGTTTATCATTCTACGTTTTCGTCAAAGGCTAGAGGTGTGGCTATAATCATTCGCAAAAATGTCCCATTTTTACACAAATCCACAATTGCAGACAAAGAGGGGAGATATATCCTGGTCACAGGTGAAATACAAACTATACCAACTACATTACTGAACATATATGGTCCAAACAGGGACGATCCAGAATATTTTAGAAAAATCTTCAGCATGATCCCTGACATCTCTACAACAAATGTTATTATTGGAGGCGATTTTAATTTGGTCCTAGATACTTACTTAGACAGAGCATCGACTCAGAGAATAGCATCATCTAATGCTTCTAATTTTTTGAAGTCATTCATCAATTATTTCTTACTCGATGGTAAACTTTTGTCTGGGGTTAATGATGCGAAATATCACAATATTATCATATCTGACCACTGTCCTGTTTCTATTTCACTGAGACTGCTCGAGGCGTCAAAGACGGCTAGATCCTAGAGGTTCGACCCCCAACTATTAACAAGGAAACCATTTTGTGAATACATTAAGACTCATATAGAGGTCTTTTTCGAAATAAATGATAAAGATGATGTTTCACCAATATTGTTATGGGAGACTTTTAAAGCGTATATAAGAGGGTGTATTATCTCTTTCCAGGCATCGCAAAGAAAACGTGACCGCATTAAACAATCACAATTAGAGGAACAAATTCAAAAACTGGATACAGAAAACGCCACCCCACCATCTACTGAGTTGCACAGTAAAATCTCTTCTCTTAAATATGAGCTCAATCAAATACTTTCTGAGAACATTTCTAAAGCCTTTACTTTTTATTTTACTAGTCAGACATATTTTGAGTTTGGGGATAAACCACATAAACTGCTAGTGAGACAGCTGCGGAAAAGGGAAAGCGATAGGGCCATTCACAGGGTAAAATCAGAGGAAGGCACTCCCTTGACCTCTCATAGTCATATCAACAGTGTTGGGAATAACGCGTTACAAACTAACGCGTTACTGTAACGCAACTACCTTTTGCGGTAACTAATAACGTTACTAGTTACCTATTCCCATTCAGTAACGCCGTTATAGTTACTGTGATTTAAATGGGTGCGTTACTGCGTTACATTATGTGATCCAACTGAACCGAATCTCCCTGCGGATGTAACTTACAGGCGAATACAGTGATGTCCTCTCACAGTACCATGGAAAAGTGAAAGTGACCAGAGAGGAGTGATGATTGGTTAACGCGGGGTAACATTTCAGGGTAAGCCAATCAGAGACAGAGTTGGGCGGGTCTTGCCTTATGGGGAAAATACACAGACACACAAACACTTGCTAACACACACACATACACGGCAACGCCCACCACCAGCACACACACACACACACAATGGCAGATGCAAGTATCAGCGAGAGCAGCAGCGCATTTACAACTTGGAGATATAACCACTATTTTCAATTTGTGGGGATAAAGGACGCAAAAAATATTACGGTCAAATGTAAACTGTGTGCAGGACAGAAAGCATTGTCCACATCGAATAACAGCAATGCCAATCTCCTGAAGCACCTAATGTACATGGGGCTATACAACAACCTGGTCTCACCAGAATGCGTGACTCCACCACGACTCCTTAACACCGCAGTGCGTGGTGGAGTCACAAACTTTGCTACATTTACGTGTCTGCACCACGCAAACAACGAATTCTTGTTCTCAAAAAACTGTGCATTGTGTGTAATACAACTGTGATTTTTATTAAATTAGTTAGTTTTTAAGGAAGGCCAGAGCTTCAGCTGTGTCAAATAGATTGTTCCCTTTAGTTAACGTTATTTAAAAGATAATTATATTCCTATTTGATCATGTCCCCTTTATTGTATTACGGACGCAGAGAGCAATGTGAGCGTCCATTCCCATTGGATAACGGAGGATTTTACACCCGGAAGTAAGTATTCTCCTTACTGTCGATTGATTTGACAGTGATATCTGCACTACTCATCAACTCAAAAACACCAGATTATCCTTGTTAATTACACAACATTGATTGGTTTAAATTGTGTACAATACTTTTGTATTTTTCCCTTTCGATTCGGAGAAACAAATATTTTTTCGTAGTGTGTGGATGGCAGAAGACACTACACTACCCAGAATCCTCAGCTATTGTTCCGCTTTGCCTCAAGCTCTGTGATTGGTTGACCTCCAACTGCATTCCATATGAAAAAAAACGTTTCGTAAAAGATAAAATCATACTTTATTCAGCAGTGCTTGCTTTACTCTTTGAAAGTCATCACATGAATGCATTGTAATGAATGGTTCGGCTGCATTAAACATTACACATCTGTCGTAGTTCTTTATTTATCTACAGAGATCGGGCCTCAGAATAGACCGGAAACTATTCTTTTACCGTTCTATTTTAATTTCACAATAAAGTTAGTAGTAATAATTTGTTTTGATATTATTGTTTTTTATTAACTACTAGACCGCTGGGTCATGTTAAGACCATCTTTTCTGTGTTGCTGTGGGTTTTTTACATCGCTTTTGTGTTACAAATATCAAAACAATAACAGAATATATCCGTCGTAAACTAAACCAGAAACAGCAGTATATTCTATTTTGTTAACACTGTAAACTTGACAGCTTTTTAACCCGCACCTCCTACTGGTTAAAGCACGTTATTACACGTTTAGAGTAATTGCAATGCAGGTAGATTGTGTTGCTTTTTAATGACTGTTTTAAAATGCCTTTTTCTTAATGTCTTTCATTTTTGTAAAGCACTTTTGACGTTCGATTCCTGTTTTGGATAGTGTGCCATCGATGGGTTTCATTCCATTTCAAAGTGCTTTTTCAAGCTCCGTGCAAACTTCGCGCACTGCCACTCCAACATCCAATCACAGAGCTTGAGGATTGATCACGGGGTTTGTCAAGCTAAGCACATGGTGTAGTCCCATAGCTGAGGATTCTGGGTAGTGTAGTGTCTTCTGCCATCCAAAAACTCCGAAAAAATATTTGTTTCTCCGAATCGAAAGGGAAAAATACAAAAGCATTGCACACAATTTAAACCAATCAATGTTGTGTAATTAACAAGGATAATCTGGTGTTTTTGAGTTGATGAGTAGTGCAGATATCACTGTAAAATCAATCGACAGTAAGGAGAATACTTACTTCCGGGTGTAAAATCCTCCGTTATCCAATGGGAATGGACGCTCAGCTCTTTGGGTCCGTAATACAATAAAGGGGACTTGATCAAATAGGAATATAATTATCTTTTAAATAACGTTAACTAAAGGGAACAATCTATTTGACACAGCTGAAGCTCTGGCCTTCCTTAAAAACTAACTAATTTAATAAAAATCACAGTTGTATTACACACAATGCACTGTTTTTTGAGAACAAACATTGGTAAATAATGCACCATAATACATTCTGACGAAACATAAAAATTATTATGAATACAAATAAAATAAAAGAAGCCTCCCGTGAGTTACTACAAGCTATAAAGTCGATTTTAAAAACGTTTTATAGAATAAAAGCTCACTGCGGGACGTTGTAGAAATGCGTGTGTGCACCACGACAAAGGAGCCTCATTCACTTTACATTGGGGTTGTTTGCGTGGTGCCGACATGTAAATGTAGCAGAGTGCGTGACTCCACCACGCACTGCGGTGTTAAGGAGTCGTGGTGGAGTCACGCATTCTGGTGAGACCAGGTTGCTATAAAACTAGTCGCCAAAGACCCCACCGTCTCAACCACCGGCAGTGACCCAGATGGAGCAACACCATCTAAACAGCCAAAAAACGCCACATGTCACCCAGAGTCAACTAAACAGATTGATTGCCAGGTATGTTGTTGAGGACATGCTGCCCATCGCAACGGTCGAGTCTGTTGCCTTCAGAGAACTAGTCAGCAAAATACCAGTGAAATCAGTGAAAGCAGGGCCACAGTGCAGAAAGACCTTTTCCAACAACACAAAAACTGGTAGGCTGGCTCTTCGAGTGCATTGCACATGCCTACGGACAGGCGGGGGGAGCCTTCCCTACGGGGGTCCGTGCACACTCTACATGAGCCATGGCTGTGTCAACAGCCTTATTTAACGGCGTGAGTGTGGAGGACATATGCACAGTGGCGTCTTGGTCAACGCCAGGCCTCTTCATAAAATGTTATCTCTTGGACATGTCTGGCTCCTTTTCATCGTCTGTGCTTGTTGGGGCAACACAGGACTGGTGAGGAGGGAGGGGGGCTGTGGGTCAGTGGGCATCTGACCCCCTCCCCGGGCGTAATGCGCTTATGTTTTTCCCCGGGCCCCCGGACGTGACACACACTGGGTCCATAGGGGCTGGAGGACTCTTTTCCCCTGCTTTAGGGCAGGGGCGGGGAGTCCTCCACGTCATAGCACACCTCCGCGGGGTAAGCGCGTCTGAGTGTGCTCTGTCAGCCGCAGCCCCAATTTTTTCTCCACGGTTACGACCGAGGGAGAGGTGAGTGAGGCGCAGCGGCTGCTAACCAGAAAGCCGGTCAGAGACGGTGAGATGGAACAGTGTTGTTGTGGGACGACAGCGCGTGTATACATCGGGCCTGTGAGAGATATAACGAGGGGTTACGTATTGTAACCCTTGTTATATAAACACAGGCAGAGCCCTCTACTCAGGGGCCCTGTCTGTCCGATGCTGCTTGCTGAAGAGAAGTGTAGGATGACAGTCAGGAGGCGAGGCCTCCTTTTATGCGGTGAGATGCGCACGCATTCAGGTAGGCCGGGGCCGGCTACGTCTAGAAAGTCTCAGTGGATGAATGCTTGCATGATAGGATCAAGGGGAGTACCCATAGAGTCCAGTAGAGGGCTCCGCCTGTGTTTATATAACAAGGGTTACCATACGTAACCCCTCGTTTTCTACTTTCCTCCACAACTGTTTTCATGGTTTGGGCCATTAGGTTCAAAGGGAAATCTTATTGCTGCGTTCAAAGGACCAGTTACTCCCCTTTCCTTGACCAGAACATAGCCAGCTCCATGAATCAAATGCTTTTCCCAGTTGAGTTGGGAAAAACGTGGCTGTCCTTTGGGATGAACTGGAAGGCTGAATGAAAGCCAGGCCTTATCAGCCAGCACCAGTGTTGGACCACTCTAATGCTCTTGTTTAATTCTTGTGAATGAAAGCAAATCCCTGCAGCCACGTTCTGAAATCTGGGGAAACATGAAACTATGTAGAATAAAAGCTGTCATATCAGCAGAATAATTAACACTCCAGTTTTATGTGGCACATAAAGATTCGGTATGGCTCCATATATGGCTGCTAGATAAAGTTAGAGTTTTTATTTAAATAAGATGGTGGATGAAGAGACAAATAATGTCAATTGTCTAAAAGTGTTCAAACTGAAACCTGATGATTTGCAACTACAAGGATTCCCAGTCATATCGCATCACACTGTTTCACCATTACTTCCTTTTTTTCTTTCTCTGAAATAGACTGACTCCAACTTGGTCTCATTATTCAATAGGCCCAAGACGTAATTCTAAAGAGTATAACAGACATAAAGTCCACATTTAGCTGGTAGTCTGCTGGGCCAAGAAAAATACAGGGTGCATGGATTATTTATATATAAATAACAAATATGTTGTGTTATTCAAGTAGATTCTACAACTAGCAATTCTACAGCTTGTGCATTTTCCACTACAATAGCTGTATCTTACGCCTAAGCAATTATTGGGCACAGTTTCACCAAAACAATATAAACTCCATGTCCCTCAAAGTCATCAATTTCTAGTCGTACCTCTATCTTCAGAACTCAGCTCTGTTCAGTGCTGATCACAGAACCAGCCCCAGCGCACGCTAAAGAGGAAGGACTTGTTTCATAGGCTTTTCTGGATCAATGTTTCATCAAAAATGAAACAGTCTTCAATCACTTTGATGCGCTGCTCATTAATCCAGCCACAGGAAGACGTTTATGGGGCTCAGGTCTTCAGTAAGTCTGTCATGTTGCAGCGGGGGGAGTCAGTACTTTGTGCTCATGTTTGTCTTTGGAATGTCTTTGAACTAAGTCTCCTTGTGGATCAATATCCCCCACTGGCTCCATAATAGCTCTGTAATATCTGAGAGCTCTGTCTTCCTGCTCTCACCTCTTTGTGATTCCTATGATCCACCTGGATATAAAGACACCCTTATCAATGGCAGGAGGAAGGAAAGGCTATCATTTGTAGCAATGGAGTGAAAGAGGAAGGTGAATAAATGTTGCACTGTGAGGAGTCGGGAGGGAGAGGAGGAGAAAGCCTGTCTCCCTCTCTGTGATCAGCCTTAGGGGGGCTGTAACAGCCCTTTAGCTTCCTGGAGTTCAAAAGCCTGAGTGGGAGAGGTAGAGACACTTTCAAGCCTGGAAGCAATACATCTGAACAACACCAAACAACTGATTTATTTTCTGCTCAGAAAAACACTTTGGAGAGGGGAACCCCCCGTCGCTCTGAGGCAGGCAGGGTCGCTTTTCTACTTTATCATCTTCATATCTGAGGCCTGTCCTAGACCGGCTGCAACCTGGAATCAGAGCTGATGGGTGGTCCGAAGCCTTGGTTAAAAATACCTCCTGCTCCCTCCACCCTGAGAGAACTGGAACACATCGGGTCTCACGTCCAGAACAACATCCCAAAGTGACAGACAATCAAAATTACACACTGAAGGTTTTTGGTTTTATTCAATAAATCAGAAAACTAGAAAAGTATGTAAGTCAAACAATAATTACATTAGTTGGAGCTATATGTATGTTGGTGTTTGTCCACAAGTTGCTTTTAATTTTGTATTTCTGCTGTTGTTTGTAGTGGTGAATGCTTGTTAAAAACAGCGACAAAACTGGCAACAACAGTTGATGAGATCAATCACCTCAGAATGTGTGTGAGTGTGCACAGAAGTGGGAAGTAACTAAGTACATTAACTCAAGTTTACTTGAGTATTTCCATTTGATGCTACTTTGTACTTGTACTCCACTAAAATGTAGAGTTGATCATGTACTTTGACTCCACTACATGTATTTAATACCTTTAGTTACTTCACAGATGTGGATGAATGATGTGAAATATAATCAAGTGTTAAATCAGACTTTAGTTCCACCTGGAGTAAATTCACAAGCTACTCTGCAGTATACAAAGTCATTCAAACTAGCTGCACCTTTACCAGCTTTGAGAACACTTTCATTATCAATCATTATAAAACATATCATATATATTATTCTGAAATGGACCAATCTGCACAATGACTACTTTTACTGTCGCTACTTTAAAGGGGACCTATCATGCAAAATGCACTTTTGTACGTCTTTTATACATGAATATGTGTCCCCGGTGTTCCAGGGAACTCACCAAGTGTCAGAAAACACAACCCTCTCTATTTTCCTCCATACCCAAATCTCTAAAAAAGGGGCTGCAACGGATCTGATCAAAACTGATCCAGATTTGAACACTGTCCTGACGTCAGGACGGTGGCGCTACGGCTATTGGGCCAACTCCACCAATCAGGAGGAGACAGCCACGGCCATTGCCGTTCGAAAGCGCTGGAGACGCTGTAGTACATATGCCAGGCCTGTAGATGGTGCTGTTCTCACAGAATCAGCCTTTGCAAAAACAGAGCTAACATTTTTCAAATTGAGCAAAATGAGGCATGGCTAAAATGCATGATCTGTTTGGTATTTTGAAAAAAAAAAAGTATAAATATGCCTTATGTAGGTATGGTCCTACACTATATTATTCAAATATAGCATGATAGGTCCACTTTAACTATATTTTGATGCTAATACTTTAGTACTTTTACTTGAGTAACATTTTGAATGAAGGACTTTCATCTGTAGCAGAGTATTCTTACACTCTGGTACTTCTACTTTTACTCAAGTACAAAAGTACTTTTCCCACCTCTGTGTGTGCATGAGTGTGTATGTGCGTGTATGTGTGTGATCATCATCAAACACAGATGTGATGTAGTGTAATGTACTCAATGAAGCATTAATATGTGGGAAGGTAAGCATAGGAGACAGTCTCTCACCGTGAGCAGGCAGCAGTGATGAATAAGGCCGCCGGAGCTGCTGACACCTTAATGCATCATTATTATAGATGTTCTAAGTGGTTTCTGAGGGAGGGGAGGACGAGCTGATTTAAAGCTAACAAACCACCTGGAAACTAAATGTACATGCATTCATTCTACAATGTAACCAGAGTCTATCTATCACTGTGAACAACTCTCTTCAAGCAGTAAGTAAAAGAACAAAGAATGAATCACTCATATCTTTATGAAACTAAACTAAAACTGGCTGAATCTAAACAGGGGCATTGGATCAGGGATAAGTTAAGTTAAGTTAAAGTTAAGTTAAAGTAAAAGTTAAAGCCTTTTATTGTCATTGTACACAGAGTATAACGAGATTCAGAGTGCAACTCTGTCCCGGTGTGGAAAAAATACAAACACATACAGAACACTAAAAAAAATAAAAATAAAATAAGAGGGTCATGTTGGAATGCAATGGTTCATATGTTGTTGTTAAGCGTTTCATGTAATCATACAACAGATCCAAAACCTTTTTCTCTCTTTTACCACTCTTAAAGGAAGCATAATAGGAGCTATTATGTCCATAATCATCAGCAGGAGTTCTCTTTTTTTTGTCTTTCTGTTGTGGTCGAATCAACATGATAAGCCCACAATTAGTATTGTAGTGTCTCGCTGCGGGAAACACACCAGCTTCATTCTTCTTCTACTACTTATTTTACTTCTTCTTCTTCTTCTCCTTCTTCTTACATGTAATTGCCCGGGAAATTTTGAATGAAGAACTCGTTTCAGTGTGAACTCATTCCACAGTATGACCACAAAAGTGTTTTAAACCAGGTAGGCCTACGTTTTTATTATTTATGTTCTATATCGCTAAGTGTGTGATTACACATGTTACGTATTATATAATATTTAGTATAGGCTTCTGTATTGGTGCCGGTGCGTTAAGACCACCTCTAGTGTCGGATTTTGGAAAATTGATTTTGAGTTTTCTCATGGCAGGGACTTTACTTCCTCTTGACATCGTCAGTTATTTACAAAAAAACACGTACATATACTTGTTATTGTGCTTCTGTCTTTTCTGTGTCTTTCCATCTGCTCCGTAAACTCCCTCAACGGGGCCGCTCGCTCTCTTTTCTTGATCGCCCTCTCACAGGAGAACACTTCACTGTCCCGCTTCATTGTAGGATTTCTGCCATGTCTCTACTTTAATTTCCCCATCTCTTTAAGGTGGTTTTATGGTCTTTTAAATTAACTTATGCAAGTGACTAATTTAGTTTGGGTTTTATTAGGGCTAGTGCAAGACGTGATTTTACCGTTGACGGAGGGAAACTCTCCCGACAGGCACGAGACCAGGCCTGTTACGAGCAATTTGCTTTTAAATGGCGTTTTAAACAGACGTTTTTAATTGTGTTTTAAGCAACCAATTTTTTTTGTACAGAGTTTAATGCACACAACCGGCCCAGCAACCCGGGATATTAAGCGACCATTTCCCCGGCAGGATTGAGCTGAGATGGAAAATAACTCTGTGAAAGTATGCCTTGTTTTTAACTCTTTAATTTTATATTGAGTTGGTGAATGAGGCTGACCTTTTCAAAAGGACCAGGCCAGCCACTGTCCTTTAGTGTGTTTTTGTATTTTCTTGTTCATTTTCTTCATGTGCAGTTTATGGCAATATAATCATTTTATTGTTTGTGTCTTAGGTTGCGCTCCTCTTCCTCTGCGGCGTAGGCCTGGGCCCGGGTAGAACGCTGCCTGCCTTCAGTGTAGGGACTGCACGGTGTGACACTTTCTTTTCTGTATGCTAAATATCTCACTGTTATTATTTTATAGAGATTGTGGTTTGAATATTGCATGCTTTCGTTGTTTTGGTGTGTGGCTTTTCTTGTTTTTGTCCCTCACGATTAGCAGGCACTGCAACCCAGCGGACCAGGCCTGCCCAACTGAGGAGAGTAACTTATATACATGTTGAATTATATCTGCCTTTATAACACTTTACATGAATTGACATTTTAAACTGTTTCCAACACTTGTTAAATAAAGCTGCGTTATATTTTTGGAATTCATGCCTCTGTCATCATTGAACCTATTAAGGGAAGCTTTCAAATCGGTCCACGACATACACTTACATTTAGGGTCCACGGGTTCCTCCTGCCCCTTAGCAGGAGGTGGCGTTGTCAGTGACTAGCTTTACATGTGGTAACCTCAGTCACGGTTACCACATGTGTGTAAACAAGTTTGAGTTTTGTCAGGGCTCTCGGGTTGTGTACGGATTATTGTGAAAGTCACATACTGAAAATCTAGCTTTAAAGCTCCTAAAGCTAGCATGACAAGCGAACCCAAAGGGGAGCACAGTGCTGCCTTGTTAACTCCGATCACATCACACTGTCTCTTATGTTGCCAAGTTCAAAGTTTTCAATACACTGGTCAATTACATAAAACCTGCGGGACTGTGAGGAAGCTTATAGTGTTTGTCAGTGCTGTAGTCTGGGCCTGTAGAGTTTTACATATAAATGAATTCCTGTGAGGCGGTAGTTGCCCGAACAGTGAGTGGCTTCAGGAACGGAGAGGGATGCACACGGCCTGACTTCATTTCACTCTGCTGTCTCACTCCCTCCCTCCAACAACAGCCCTGAGGTTAGCAAAGGCCAGACAGCAGCTGATATGGGAGAGCTCAGTCACTGGAGGTACACCCTGTGGCCCTGACCCTTCAGGGTCTTACAAACTGCATGTCCAGGCCAAGATAGTGGCCAAGCAATTGTAAATGCCGACATCAAGTGTGCGTAAATTAACAAAATGTAGGAAATGACAATCCCAATGGATGTAATAATTCATGTAGTAAATAAATGACAACATGCAGGCCAATTTGGGCAATGAGATTAAAGCCTGGATGGAGCTGTTTCATTACCACAACTGACATTTAAATGAGTGTCTATTAGATGTGAGCCCCATGTGAGCTAGGTGCAAGAATCAAGTAGGGAATCTTATTCACACTTTTTGGACTTGTCCCCGGCTTTGCAAGTACTGGGAAGATGTTTTTAAAACTCTCTCAGAAGTGTTTGAAATTCCTCTCAATCAGACTCCGCTGACAGCATTGTTTGGAGTTGTTGCTAGAGAAGCTCAACTTCCAAAATATAAATGAAATGCCATTGCTTTTGCATCGTTGATAGCTCGACGACTAATTCTTCTTAAATGGAAGGATGAATCACCACCCACCCATACTCACTGGATTAGAGATCTGTTGCAGTTTTTGCGTCTGGAGAAAATCCGGTCCACTCTGAAGGGATCTACTGATAGATGTTATAAGGCCTGGCAGCCATTGATCACACACGTAGAGAAGTGCAAGCTGGACTTAACTCTTTAAAGAAGATTGTGTATAGATTTGAATGTTGCTGAATCTGGGCTACTACCATTTCTAAAGCAATATTGTACGTTTTGTATATATTTTGTCTTTTTGTTTGCTTTGTATGTTTTTATTTATTTAATTTGTGTGTAAATTGTGAGAACCTGCACTCATTTACTCTGTTTAAAATTTTTTTTTTTATTTATTTTTCTTTCATGCTGGGGTAAGGGTGGGGGGTATATTTGATCTGCTTTTTGGCAGTCTGGTTTAAATGTGCACTGTTGCATCTACAGTATGTATTTGACTGCTCAATGACATTCTGTATGATTTTTCTTTCTAATGAAAACTTTCAAAAATAAAGTGTTAAAAAAAATTGAGTGTCTATTAGGCAAACGTTCAAAATATTGTGCGTAGAATGTGTGAAGACGACTGTGTCGAGACCTAACACGATATTCAAAGACAGACTTCTGTATTGTGCTCAAACTCAGCCTAACAGTGCTCTTCATCATGCCATTCCCACCCGGGGCATCGAGGTTTATATGACAATTTGATATAAACATTTATTTATTTTGTAAAAACATCCTTGGCCAGCATAATAGACTATTTCGAATCATTTCTGTACATGTAGCCTTAAAAGGTTTTTCACATTGCTGACAGCAAGATTTGTTTGAATATTTTCAACACCAAAGCACTTGTTCATTATTTAACTTTGGGCAAAGTTTAACAAAATAAAACATAGTTCACTTGCTGACTTTCAGACAATTTTTCTTTCTCAATATTTGGACTAAGATGATTATAATTTTAGAAATAAGGACAGGAAATGACAAATGATCAAAAAAAGTCATTATCTCTTCCTAAATATTCAAATGGTACTCGGTTCGCATTACATATATCACACTATGCCAACTTATCTGCATATTTGTGCAAAAAAAATCCATCTCTAGAAATATTTGTAATCAAAATGTTACAAATCCAAGCCAGATTATAAAGTAAAGAACCAGAAAGTAAAACGATTTCTGAACAATCCTCTGCAGACCTCTGCCCACAGTAAATGTCATGCAAGTCTCTCCTCTGATTCCAAACGTGAGACAATGGTTCAAAAACATGTGTCCTGACAGAAACCTCTGAGAACTGCCTCTATTCTTTTCCTCAACCTTCAAGAGTCTCCTGAGAGAGCTCTGCTGCCTCAGGAGGAAAATGTAAAACAGGAAGTTCTCTGGGCCTGGCGACGCTGCCACGACCCGCAGAGAGAGCTGCGGGACCGGGCACCGAGGCCTGTGATCCCCCCCAGGGACTGACAGATCTGAGGCGACATAAGCAAGGCTTTGTGTGAAAACAGACAACAGCATGCGCTGCATGGAGTGCACGTCCTTGCTGAGAGGAGAGAGAGAGCACATCAAGAAGAAGGGATGATGCAGTCTCTCTCGATCTGAGCCGCTATGGGCTTTTGAATTCCCCGTCCCCTCACGCAGCTGGAGAAAGGGCGTCCATCAAAGAAGGTCATGCGATGCAGCATTGCCAGCCACTGATGCAACACACACCGCCTTTCATCCCCTCACTGCCACAGAACACAGAACAGACCGAGACGCGGGGCGGGGCTGTACAATCTGGGTTAGCGATATGTTTAGAGCACGCTGTGACCTCACGCAATCTATCTTAAAAACCCAATTGAAATGCATCACATGAGAAATGGCTCTGAAAGTCAGCTGTGGCTTTTTCAATTTCATGATTGTTACTTTTTCATAAAAGCAAGGTGTGAAGGGGAGGGGGGAATATTGCTTTTGCCCAAAAAAGAAAAAAACACAGAAAAGGTGGTGGGTGCCGCCCTTGTCGGCAGCCAGATTATAAAAAATGGTACGGACTATGCTTGGCAACTGGGACAGCATCTATTTGCCCTCTAGGTAGCATTGGGCTTTTAAAGAATGTTTTTTTGTGCCGTTGAGGACAGGCACAGGAACATATAACATTATGCTAGGAATGGCATGTGTTTCCTACCAGAGGGAAGGCCCATCATAAATAAAACAGAAATAAATATAAAAAACAAGGCAGTGCAGCCTGGCAGTCATCAGTTATCTTTGAAGGTTTAATGGAATGTAGCTGGTTGGGAGAGAAAAGAGACGGAACAAAAAGGAGAAGGATAATAAGAAAGAAGAGGCAATAAATGAGGAGAGCACAAACAGCATAAAGGCCCTGGAAATAACAAAAAGACAAGAAAACGCCAAAGATACCATTACTACTAAGATCAACAACAACAACAAAACAAGCTCTTTGACAATAATATGGTTACGTACAGAGCAACTCCGTGTGTTAGCCTGCACCATCCACTCACACTGATTTACTCACTGTGTTACAGGAACAGATGTTCTCCACCAGCTCTGTCCCTCTGTCACTCTCTCTGTCTCTGACTGATCCTGCATCACTTCTGCTTTCATATACTTCTGCACACACTCATTCATGTCTACAGCAGAGGTGGGAGAAGTACTCAGATCTTGTACTTTAGTAGTCATTGTGCAGATTGGTCCATTTCAGAATAATATATATGATATGTTTTATAATGATTGATCATTAAAAGTGTTCTCAAAGCTGGTAAAGGTGCAGCTAGTTTGAATGACTTTGTATACTGCAGGGTAGCTTGTGGATTTACTCCAGGTGGAACTAAAGTCTGATTTAAAGGTCCCATGTCATGCTTTTCCGGTTATTACCCGTCCCCATGGGCGGCGCCAAGATTTTTTTGCTGCAGTAGCTTAGCAGTTGCTATATGACAGCACGGCGTTGCTAGTTAATTTTCAAAATAAATAAACAAACAATACCAGTGGGCCAAGCACGAGCCTGTTCATATTGTAGCGTTCACCGCTATTCAAGATCACAGAGCTTTCAATGTCGAAAACGTTCTCTTTATTTTCTGGTATTGACGGCCACAGCCACGCCTTACAGAGCCAATCAATAGTATAACACTCATTATGACTTTTCCCCACACTCGAACACAACTCCTACCGTCTCGTACTCCCTACACACACACACACCGGAAAACGCACACACACACACACCTGGAAGGGGCGGTCTCCCTAACTCCCACCAACAACATTGCCTAAATAACTTTACAAATGTACTAAACTGTGCACATCTGATAACTGAAATAACTATTATCTTGGACACGCTACAATATTATCATTAATATTTACATTAAAACATTCCTTTGACACTTATAACATTACTTTGCAAGGTAAGCACAACCAAAATAAGTTTGTAAAAGCAGAATTTGAATCCTACAATATTTGTGTATAATACCATTACACCCTAAGCGTACAAGTACACAATAGCGATCGTTCACTGTTTCAACTGGCATGCTGTGGCATTTAACCTCATCACCACACCGCAAACAGACTGACACACACACACAAACACACACACAGGGTTGTCCGTTGGAGATCGCGGTCGTTTACGCTGACTTGTAAGAAATCTTTCCATTTTCGATCTGTGTTCACATACTGAGAATTATAACAACATTAGCCAAGTAACAGTTCACGCTTTAACTTACAACGACCCCTGATAGATCTCGCGAGAATGTGTATAAATATATATAGATGCATTTTCATAACAAAACAATGGGGTTGCTAAGCCGTTGCTAGGCCAATAGCAACTCCAAGCTGCCCCTGCCCGTCCCCTTGAGTGTTATGAAGGTTGTTCTGCATGTAAACGGCCTGCAAAGGAGCTCCTCACACACTCTCTCAGCGGCAAAACTGTGACGCGCTGGGGGGGGGGGGGGGTGCTAGTGGAGCCTCGCAGATGGCACGCAGCAAGCAGGAAATGAACCCAGCTCACACTGTCCGCTCCTCGCAGCAGCGAGCCTCGCAGCAGCGAGCCCCGCAGCGTCCCGCCAACACGGCACCCAGACCCCACGCAGCATTCTCATCTGTTTGTCATTACTGGTGTCATTTTCTGGTTGCTAACAAACGCCATTGTAACACATAAACACTGATGTTCCGCTGTAACGGTGGTGGACTCATCAGAACAGAGTGGGCGAGCTGACCAATCAGAGCACAGTGGGCTCATAGGGAGGGGGGGGCAGGAGCTCCAACAAGCCGTTTAGGACAGAGAGTGAACACACATACTATACAGAGATGCTGTATGAGAAACCAATGTGAGTTTGGAACATTGAACAATATAAATCTATTCTAGTAGACCTCAACAATGGAATTATGATCAGTAGAAATGGCCATGTCATGGGACCTTTAAGACTTGATTATATTTCACATCATTAATCCAGATCTTTAAAGTAACTAAAGGTATTAAATAACTGTAGACAAGTAAAAGTACACCATTTGTTTCTAAATTGTAGTGGAGTAGTGAAATACTCAAGTAAAGTAAAAGTACTGTATCTCAAAGATGTACTTATAGTACTTGAGTAAATGTACCTATTAGGGCTGTCAGTCGATTAAAATATTTAATCGCGATTAATCGCATGATTGTCCATAGTTAATCGCGATTAATCGCAAATTAATCGCACATTTTTTATCTGTTCTAAATGTACCTTAGAGGGATATTTTTCAAGTTTTTAATACTCTTATCAACATATGAGTGGACAAATATGCTTTATATGTTTGTTTATTATCATTTGAACAATGACAAATATTCTCATGAATATTAAACACAACAACCTCTGAACATTACAAATATTCGATTCAACCTGGAACCTCTCATACAATAATACAATACAAAGTGTGTGTGTGTGTGTGTGTGTGTGTGTGTGTGTGTGTGTGTGTGTGTGTGTGTGTGTGTGTGTGTGTGTGTGTGTGTGTGTGTGTGTGTGTGTGTGTGTGTGTGTGTGTGTGTGTGTGTGTGAATGTGGAGAGCTGCCTGGACGCTGCAATCATGTTGCGCGCACTATCCGTGCTGAGTGTGCTGACTTTTCGTACAATGTCCCACTGTCTGGCTACCTGCATAAAGTCAAGTGCTCGGCGCAGTTGTCGGCGAAATGTCATTGAAACAGCTCCTTATATCTGTTAGCGCAGCTAGCTAGCACCAGATGCTAACAACAACACGTAAGGTGTGCCTCGCTCGCGCGAGTCGCGCCACACATACACATACACATACACACACACACACCCTCCCGGTCCTCCCGATGGCCAGTCCGGGCCTGCCGGTGAGCGTGGAAGTGTGGTCTGCCACAAGCGGGCGGCAGGAGCGGGGCTGTAAGCATCAGCTTGTAGATGGTATTTTAAACTCGATGCGCTCTGAAACTACGGGGCGGCCGAGGACAAAAAATACACATGCGTTAATCGCGTTAAAATAATTAGTGGCGTTAATTTTTTTTTGCGTTAACGCGTTATTAACGCGTTAACTTGACAGCCCTAGTACCTATACTTCCCACCTCTGGCCTACAGCCACTCCATTCATAAATATCAAAATAAGACATGCACACGGTGGTTAGCCCTACTTACCTTTTACTTGTAATTATCCTTTTTTAAATTATACATACATTGATACCAGCTTAAATGTTGCCCAGAGGTATTTCATCATCACGACTTCCTACATTGGCTGAGAAAACTGCTCATGCTTCATGTGCATAACTGCCACCCAGGTATGCATCACCTTTTTCTTCTCATTTGATGTGTATTGGGTGATGAGCAGGACCTGAAGCTGCTGACACCCTGCTTCTCTGAGCTGCTGGGGCCATCAGAAGTCAGAAGTGGTTGCATTAGCATGGATGGGACACAGTTCAAGCATCAGGACGCTTTTCAGCCGACCTTGAGGGCAAATTGTCTTTTGTGAAATTATTATTTCCAAAATCAAGAATGAACTTCATGCTTAATATGTAGGCCATGGTAGACTAATTAAGGGACCATTACTAGAAAGCATTTCAGCTCAAATGTCAAAAGTTCCTTCCCCATCGCAACTCAGAAAACTGCTGTATGATGTATATCATATATATATATATATATGTATGGAAATATATATGTATGTATATATATATATATATATATATATATTAGGGCTGTCAGTCGATTAAAATATTTAATCGCGATTAATCGCATGATTGTCCATAGTTAATCGCGATTAATCGCAAATTAATCGCACATTTTTTATCTGTTCTAAATGTACCTTAGAGGGATATTTTTCAAGTTTTTAATACTCTTATCAACATATGAGTGGACAACTATGCTTTATATGTTTGTTTATTATCATTTGAACAATGACAAATATTCTCATGAATATTAAACACAACAACCTGAACATTACAAATATTCGCCTCAATTCAACCTGGAACCTCTCTCATACAATACTGTGTGTGTGTGTGTGTGTGTGTGTGTGTGTGTGTGTGTGTGTGTGTGTGTGTGTGTGTGTGTGTGTGTGTGTGTGTGTGTGTGTGTGTGTGTGTGTGTGTGTGTGTGTGTGTGTGTGTGTGTGTGTGTGTGTGTGTGTGTGTTGGAGCTATGTGCAGCTCAAGGCATATATGCCTGTGTGTATGAGCTGTGTTGCGGCACTATCCGTGCTGAGTGTGCTGTCTGGCTACCTGCATAAAGTCAAGTGCTCGGCGCAGTTGTCGGCGAAATGTCGCTCCTCTGTTTTCATTGAAACAGCTCCTTATATCCGTTAGCTCAGCTAGCTAGCACCAGATGCTAACAACAACACGTAAGGTGTGCTTCGCTCGCGCCACACATACACACACCCTCCCGGTCCTCCCGATGGCCAGTCCGGGCCTGCCGGTGAGCGTGGAAGTGTGGTCTGCCACAAGCGGGCAGCAGGAGCGGGGCTGTCAGCATCAGCTTGTAGATGGTATTTTAAACTCGATGCGCTCTGAAACTACGGCGGCCGAGGACAAAAAATACACATGCGTTAATCGCGTTAAAATAATTAGTGGCGTTAATTTTTTTTTGCGTTAACGCGTTATTAACGCGTTATATATATATATATATTACAGAACAACGGTATAATCAACAGTAATACAAAAAGCTGAAGATGTAACAAACGAATAATAATTATTCTTATTCTTAAAATCAATGTGGTGTACGTCTTTGAAGTGCCTTTAAAAACGGTGGCGGTCTTCAGGTGCTCCTCCAGCACAGTGTGCAGGGAGGAAGCTAAATCCACCAATCCCCTGAAAATGCCAGGGTTGACTGAAGATTCTCGTCATGCCCATGCAAAGCCAACTCAAAAGCCCCACAAAACGTCATTATTTTGGATAAAATATGCCTGTTTTATCCACCTCCTCCTTGTGTTTCCTCACCGCAATCCTGTGGCCGTCGTCTAGCTGCGTAGCAGTTGCTTACTTGGGGCGAAACAATATTGGCCCACTCGTATTAGTTTTGAGGACGCTGATTGGCTACATTTTATGACACACGTTCATATCTTGAATCAGCAATTGGCTAACCTGCTACAGAGACCTGCCTCCATGGGGCAATTTCTCCTTCGCCCCAGAACTGAACTTCAGTCATACAGTGTAGGAAAAGCATATATATTGCGCAAATTATTTTTAAATCATGTTTTGATATAATTAATTAGTATTAGTATTATTATTATCATTATTATTATTATTATTATTATTATTATTATTATTATTATTATTATTATTATTATTATTATTATTATTATTATTATTATTAATAATAATAATGTTTTTGTGTGTGGTGTAGGGAGTGTGGCCCTCTATTGGCCAGCCGCCACTGTGAGTAGAATACATGTGCCTTTCACTTCCGGCCTGTGAACCATGTGTCACACTGTTTTAATATCCTCTTCCTGTGCAGTTCTCTCTGATTGATGTGAGCCGATACAATGAGCAGTCATGGGTTGACGCAGCTGTTGGAACCTCAGAGGAAGCTCACTGAGGTGTTTTTGATTGTTTGACAAATAAATGCCAAATAAAAGGTAACATACTTCTTGGTGAATAATAGTGTTCATGCTGAGCGCATTGATTCCAACAGTATTCTCTGATGACTGCCAGTAACTAAGAAAACAAGTGGCACCAAAATGAAGGTGTATTCATTTAACTGTTTTATTATTATTTGTCCTAAAGGTGTTGCAATTTCAAATTGGAAGATTAAGAAAAGGATTTAAAATGTCACCAACATTTCTCCAGACACAAGTTTAAACATCTTGCACCTCAGTTTACACAAGCGCAGTACTGCAGGGTAGCTTGTGAATTTACTCCAGGTGGAACTAAAGTCTGATTTAAAGGTCCCATGTCATGCTTTTCCGGTTATTACCCGTCCCCTTGTGTGTTATGAAGGTTTGTATGCATGTAAACGGTGTGCAGAGTCACAAACCCTCAAAGTACACCCTGTAGGGAGTAAAACTCTAACATAGAAAAGACCTCCCCAAAACACCTCGTTGGAGATTTCTCATTTTCTTCCTGGGTACTCTGACGTGGGAATACCCAGAGGCCACACCCTCTGCCAGCCTTTCACGAAACAAAGCTTCCCAAACCTTTCAGCGATTCATGCCGGATATGTACAGCGTAGGGCACTGAAGAACGATGCTATTCCTACTTTGTTTGGACCAGCGGGAGATTCGGGTACACAACCTGTAAGTATTCATTGTTGTTTGTGTATTTATGATGTTTAAAACAAACAAGGTATCTACCACGACTGTTTAAATGGGTAAACGTTTTTCGGGCTACTAGGTTGAGAGAAATGCTCTCCGCAGACCCATTCTCACAGCGTTAAAAACCTTTTTCTTACTCACACTTATTGTTTTTACTTCGGCTGTGAGTGTTTGTGTGTGCTCAGGATGAGTTTCGCTTGTTCTCGCTGTATCGCCGAGAGGCTCGTTGCTGCGATCTGCTGCGAGGAGCCTGACCGCTCCTCGCAGCAGATCGCAGCAACGAGCCTCTCAACGTCCCAACCAATCAGAGCACACTGGGCTCACAGGGAGGGGGGGGCAAGAGCTCCAACAAGCCGTTTCGGACAGAGAGTGAATAATGGTGCATATACTTTACAGAGATGCTGTATGAGAAACCAATGTGAGTTTGGAAAATTGCACAGTATACATCTATTTTAGTATACCTCAACAATGGAATTATGATCAGTAGAAATGGCCATGACATGGGACCTTTAAGCTGCACACACACACACACACACACACACACACACACACACACACACACACACACACACACACACCAGTGTTTCCCCTAGGTTTACTGCTTTGGGGGGGGTGCTGCCTGAGCGGGGGGTGGGGGGGGTGGGGGTGGCATTGGGATATATCTTTTTTAAATCCTCTGGAGCAGAGAGAGGAGCTGTGGATGATTGTTATTGATGAGTGCATCAGTGTTTCTTAGGGTCAAAAACACTAAACTCACAACTTCAAATGGAAGCGTTTGGTTTATTTAATAAAAGAGCACATGTTCAATGTGGAAAGTGACAGTAGATATAGATTAGTTGCAATTTGGTGATATATATATATATATATTAAAAACAATTATTATAAAGAAAACCCCTTGAATTTCAGGGGGGGGCGCGGGGCTCCGTAGACAATGGTAGGGGAAACACTGCACACACACGCACGCTCGCACGCACGCGCACGCACGCACGCACGCACGCACACACACACACACACACACACACACACACACACACACACACACACACACACTATAAGCGCTGATAGAAACAAACAGTTTGCATACGGAGCTCTGCAGACAAATAGTGCGACAGAGTGAGAGCGCTGGCCGGTGTTATCGTTATTCATCGGATGATTTAGGGGCCGGGATGCACTTTCCATTTCCCACACAGCAAAGGTTGATGGAAAATAAAATCCCATTCATCAATGACACATCTTTATCTTCGATACCTTCGGCAAAGAGAGGAAGTGTGTGTGTAAATGTGTGTGAATGAGTGAACAGAACCCCCCAATCCACAGACACACACCGCCATGCTCTCTTCCCCCCCATCGCGTGTTAATTTACAGTGCCTCTCTTATCTAGGCAGGTGGGTAAAAGCTAGCAGAGCAAGTTCTGGAGCCACACACACACTCGTCCCTCCCTCCTCCATCTTTTCATCCTTTTGCTCCTCGTTTATCACGTCTGGGAGGCTTGGGAGGGGGTGGAGATAAAAACGAGCCTCAGCAAGAGGCACTCACACAGAATGGATAGCTTAGCGCTGGCCAGCTAGCCTAATGGAACTCTCACCTGCATTAGTTGGGGGGGCGGATGGGAGGGTCACAGTGGGAGGTAGCAACATACATTGGTGCCGATATTTTAATCAAAAATAAAAGTCAGTCTCTGATATCAGAGGTGAATGGGTACACATTGTATTATGGGTTTCTGATTGGCCTTACCAGTGTAATAAGAGATTGTAACAAATCAGTAAAACCCAAATAATCTTACAGGCTAATGTGCTATTCAGCACATCTTGTGACATATTGCATTAACCCTTCAATGGTTTCTGTATTCTGGGGTTTCATTTTTAAAATGGGTGTTATAACAGTGTAATAACAGTGTTATATATTTTTAATAACGGTGTAAGAATGGTGTAATGGAAGTGCATTAATGCGTAATATTGGTCAGTGTATTTACAGTGTAATTATGGTGTTATATAGGTGTAACATGGGCAAAATATGGGTCTAACAAGGGTGTAATAGGGGTGTAATAATGGTCTTACATGGGTGAAATACGGATTAAATAATGGTGTAATAGGGCTGTATTGATGTGTAATATGGCTGTAATAACAGTGTAATATAGGTGTAATGTAGAAAAACAGCAATCAATTCATATTCCAAATATTAATTATGTGATTGCCGATTTGAGGGTTAAGTAAGTATCATTAAATAATCATATAATCATCAAGTGCTAATTATGGTAATAACATGTGTTGCGTACCCAGCTGTGGCATTTGTAGATGAAATATTTAGAGGTTTTTCTTTTTAATTAAATTACACAATTCTTCCCGAATTGAGTCAAGCAAAGTGTGAAAAATATATTTGATAACATTAATTTGACTTTTGTCACCTCACTTGTTAAAGGCAACTGAACATTGAATGCCTCCCGTCAACAACCATCACACCCCCACCCCACTGCATGCTGGGATCCAGCTATGAGGTTTACCAGGAAATAAATGAGGCCTTCTGCCTACTGGCTCAGGTTAAATCAATTACTAACCTCCAAAGCAAAGGAAGCACTTTCTCTGCCATGCAGGCTGAGACAGGCATACATATAATCACGGGCTATCAGTGAGTGTTGTTTTTCTTGCCTGATGTCAGAAGGGTTTTCTGTGAAATTGCTGCTGTTGGAATCTGAATGCAACTCACACTGTTGCTTTCTAATAAGAGCTGAAAACATATATTAAGTTTAATTTGCAGTGTCATGGATCTTTTTTTCACCAGGGCTACCAAATGAGCTATTTTAGACCAATTGTGTATAATTGAACAGTGGGGAGTGTGGAGTTCATGTCATTTGTGCAGAAAACACACAAACAGTGAGTGGTAATAACAATGTGTTGTATAATATTCAACAGTATGCATCCACACAAATTGCCCCATACAATTAAAGCTTATGTTGACTGGCAAATAAAAAAACATTAGTTAAATTCACTTATTTGTATTAATACCATTAATCAAACTGCAACTCTGAGACACTACAGACAATTTCATAATTGAACACAATTTGTGACTAAAATTGTATTCCAGGTATTTTTTACTTGCTTGCCAAGAGTTAGATTACATTGAAACCACTCTCATACATGTTAAGTAAATATAGAGATATTACCAGCAGCCCCAAGCTTTGTTTAGCACAAATCAATCTTCATCTTTACTGTCCACATTTGAACAGATATGTCCTGATGGTTTATACTGTACATAACTGAATTGTAAAAAACATCCTTTGAGCTATCACAAGAGATATTCCACCAGACTTCAGGATATGATATGATGTGAAATAAAAACCCTCCAAACAAGAAATCCACTAACATGAACATGACTTCAAGCATCAATCAATGAAGTGAAACATATGGCACTTTAGCCAGATTATTGGTGAACATATTTCCAAACAAATGTTCAAGTCAATTGGCTCCAAACACAATGAGCCAGCCCAGAACTCGGTGCAATTAGCGGCATTATCTATGGTCTGTTAACTAGTCTAAACATGGGACCCAGTTTCAAGTGACTAGTGAATTCTGATGCAAAGCGCAGTGGAGTACAAATTACATTACATTACATGTCATTTGTTAGACGCTTTTATCCAAAGCAACTTACATATTCAGTAATGTGGACAATCCCCACAGGAGCAATTTGGGGTGAAGTGTCTCAGGGACACAACGACATGCTGACTGCAGTGGGACTCGAACTTGCTATCCCCTGATTCGAAGTCCAGCACACTACCCACTGAGCCACAGCCTCCACACAAATGTACAGGACAGAGGTGTGTGCATACACACACACACAGGATGAGTGACACACTCAGGGTGTGTGCAGTGCTGCCTGGCAGTACTGCGCCTGGCATATTAACCAGAGCATTACTGTTAAAAACAGCAGGTAGGGGAGCAGCAGGTCCCTACTTCATCATGCCATTCAAGGGCCCTATTAGGCTACAATTACCTAATGGCAAGGCTTGTAAATCATACATCATTCATGTGGAGCACTCAGAAAGCACAGGAGCCCTCCTCTCCCCCTCCCACTGCAACACAGTGAGCTGCTGAGAGCAAAAAGGAAAGGGAATGGAACAGGGGAGAAGAACAGAACAAAATTAATAATCCAAAAATGAAAGAAAGAATGAAATAACACAAAACAACTATAGGAAAGAAAGAAAAACTTAGCAAAATGGAGTAGAAAGATATAAAGGAATTATAAAGCAAGGGTAATGGTTATAGCTGGAATATAATGAAAACTAAAGAAGAAATGGGTGGAGCAGGTGTTTGCTCCCTCTTTCAAATCTAAAGTATCTGCAATAATACTTTTTATTGGAGGCTGAGTCAATTCTGACTGAAACCTAACCACTTTGCTGTGTCTCTCAAAAACACACAGATAAACTCAAGGAGCATACAGAAGGCCCTCAAACCCCTTCTCCTGAAACAGACTGAGGGTTTTCCCTGGTATTACAATTAAACTCTGAAAAAGTCTACAATGATTATGTTGCCGCACAACAGGCTTCATAACATAATTGTGTTTGTTTTTTGGATATGAATAATCACATTTTGAACGAACACAAAATTATTTTTTACTGCTGAAATATCAGTATCAGTTGTTGCCTTAAAGGATGGAGCCGTATGAGCCGTACTGCCGAAATTGTGTGTGTGTGTGTGTGTGTGTGTGTGTGTTTGTATGTGTGTGTGTGACTAGTATTGTTGACTGAGAGGCTCAGTCAATATGAGAAACCTAGTTTGATTTTCACTGGAACTTGATAAAAGTGCTATATTGAAACTTGTCCTTGCTGATGTCTCACTGCTAAATGAATTTTGATGGCATAGTATACATCTAGCAGTTTAAAAACAGCAGCCCCAGAAAGCTTCATGCAGTGATATAGGAGTTTCTGTGTTTTCAGCAGAATCTCTGAGTTCTTCTGCAGCAGACAGGTAAGCAATATTTCCAAATGGACTATTGAGAACAAATGCATCAATTCCACACAGGCAGCCACTGACACAAAGACACTTGTGTGCAACTTTGTTGAAAGGTTTGCAAGGAAGAAAAGGAGTTTGAAGGGGAAGGAATAGATTACAAGATCAATCTCAACTGTCAGTGTGCTGATCTGCCAAATGTCAAATAATACATATTCATCTGTTTGGCCAGCCACAGCAAAGAGGCAGTGCTCTACGAGGAGTCCAAACTGAGAGGGCTGACATTTCAGCATTCAAGAGACTGACAGCTGCACATAAAAACACACTCAGACCCAGAGACAAATGTGTATGTGGCCAGCATTAACACTTATATGTTTAATATAAGTTAGACTCTTAACTTTGTACAGAAAACATTTCAACACTGATACTAGATTGGGATAGGAAGCTTGTGGAGTGAAACCCATCATGCACCCTGACGTCCATAGATGTTCTGTCTACTTGTTTATATATCACAGTTGAGTAGCATTGCCTTCAAATAGTCCAGGTTACTACAGAGTACTGAGCATAGCTGGCCTCTTCACAAGCACTCATTGCCTCTAAAGAAGATCCAAGTGATGGCAACACAGGTGACCTCTTGGCAGCAAATAAGCCAGTCTATTAACCCGATCTAAGTAAGGTGCCACACCCACCAGACTATGTTTGGGTATGATATTGCTACTGTAAACACTCTAACTAAGGACTCTAACTGTTTGCTGTAAATGGGGATGTGGGAAAGGCATTTCAATTTCATGGCATAAGATTAGCTTTTTTAGCTTAATAGGCTATTGTGACCAGTGTTGGGTGTAACGCTTTGTTACAAAGTAACGCGTTACTGTAATTGTGAAGGGGTCAGTTTTAATGGGATCTGATGTTTTTTATATTGAGTATTGCTGTGTTTTAATTGTGTGCGCTTGTAGGGTTAGGGTTTTTGTTGATTTGGGCATATTTCCTGGACAGGCTACGTTGTACAGACAAAGTTAATAATAACTGTAATATTCCAGTTATAAACGACATGAATCAAAGATGTGTTGCTGTATTTTAGTGGTAAAAAAATGCATTCATCATCATAATTATTCTATATATATAATTTACACAGTGCCTGTAAACCGGAGGAGAACGCTGGCATTTCTCCTCCTACTTGAAAGACTACGGAGGGATAGGGTCTGCAAAATTAGTTTATTTTGGGGATTGACTGGATGCTCTGACCGGTCCACTTCCTGCCCGGCGCTATGCAACGCCTCGCGTCGCGTCGAAAATAGACCAGCCGCCTATTTTTTTTGCGGAGCCCAGCGCCGAGACGCTTCTGGGACGCTTCTAGCCGTAACGCGGCGCGTCTGGTGGGATAGCACCCATTGACTAGAGTGGCCGCGATCGCTGTGAACGGCCGCTGTGAACGGCCGCTGTGAACGGCCGCTGTGAACAACCGCTGTGAACGGCCACCGTAACGCGGCGCAGACGTACCCGGTGGAATCTAGGGGTTACGCAGCGTCCACACGGCGGCGTGCGTTGAAGCTTGCCAGCGGGCGTGTCTGAAGCTCGACCAACAACCAATCACATGAATCTCCCGCCCCGGACACACAAGCACGTGGTTTGATTGGCTAGAACTTGTACTGGCATATGATTTGATTGGCTGACACTTCCGAGCTTCCCCTTAGAGTTTTACTCGCTACATGGTGTACTTTGAGGGTTTGTGACTCTGCAGACCGTTTACATGCATAAAAACCTTCATAACACACAAGGGGACGGGTAATAAACAGAAAAGCATGACATGGGACCTTTAAGTGTGCAGTGGCGTGAAGTGTTTGTGTGGAGTGGCTTTGTAACCGAGTGTGTCTCACACAGTGGCCTGACTATATTGTTTTTATCCGCTCAGGAGATCTTGGAGCGCGTCCTCGGGCTACCTGGAGGGACAAGACCGAGACGCAAGACCTCTCGAGAGACTTTGGGCTGGGGCATTTTAATTCTACTTTTAACATAATAAACTATTGTCAACTTTATTTTGATTGTGGTTCTTAACCCTGCTCACCCCTGATTTTTAAAGAACCTGTGTAGCCTTTTAAGTAGGAGTCCTAGGCTCCTTTTAACCTAGGTGGCGTTGTCGGCAACTATTTTAATTCTACCCCTTTTTAGTCTTAGTTATTTTCCAACCTCGCCACATAATCACATTACATTTTTCGGTAACGCAGTAATGTAACGCGTTACTGTTATAAAGTCAGTAATCACACTACAATTAGTTTGACAGACTAGACTCTAGTAGTTACTACATTATTCAGAAGTTTACAGTGACTTTGATAATAACACGGCGGGTTTAATAAACGGAGCCTCTCTCTCCCTCTCTCCCTCTCCTGACAGCCCGTCAGTATCTCATGCAGCTCGCTGATCCAGTGAATGAGTGACCCGACAGTAAATAATAAACATATGTATAACTAGTTTAGCTAGTTCCAGGGGTAGATAAGATTGGTAAATGTGATAGATCTAACTTTTAACAATTTTAAATATTTCTAGTCACTAGAGGGATTTCAGCCGCAGGTTTATATTTGCGTAACATTTGCGCGACTTGTCCACATGCAACTGTCACAGGGGTTGTGCTGCAGTGCAGGGACATGGCTGAGTCATCAACAGCTATAGCTTTCAAGGGGTGGAGGTATGCCCATTATTTTACATTTGTCAGAAGAAAGGACAGGAATGTAAACACAACATCAAACCTCTCCAAGCACCTGCAAAGGCAACATGCTAACACAAAGCTAGTAGCTAAAGACCCCTGAGCCCAGAGTGATGATGTTCAGTGTGTGTCGAATGTTCACTGTTATTAACTTGTGTTATTTCTTCTTTATTGCAATAGTGTGAACATTTGGCCTAAGTTTTAAGTTTTGTCTATACAGTAGGCTGTTGCTGAGTAACGCAAAAGTAATGTAAAGAGTAATGTAATGAGTTACTTTATGTAGAAAGTAAAGAAGTAAAGTAATATATAACTTTTTTTTTTTTTTAAAGTAATGAGGCTTACAGTTTGTTTTATCGCGTCATTCAAAACAGACATACCGTTGACATGCCCCGCCGTTGACGGACAGTTGAGGTTGTTTACACTTCCATGCAAGATTGTTGTGGTTATTTCTGTCCTTGACTATGGAGGATATAACAACTATTGCTGCTTTGTACCTTCTGTGGAAGTCCTACAAACGTAGCAACAAACGCCGTCGTTTCTGGGTTCTTATTCTCCTCCAAGCCAGCTCCTTTTTGTTGCGGTCCCGGTAGATATACGACATTGTGTCGTAAATCTCCGGGAACCCACTCACAGCCACAACGATCATCTCTTCCATCTTTACAACTGATCAACAGCAGCACGTCAGAGGGACATCAGAGGGAATCCCAATGCTGATTGGCTTTCGCGAGAACGCGTCATGTGAATTTGACGCTCGAGTTGAAAAAATTGAACTCTCGCGTTTGACGCGGCCCCCTTCAATCGCCTCAATCGCGTGATTCGCGCCGCGTCCACCGCTTCATGCGCGCCGTGGGAGCGAATTCGCGTCTGTCCGCATCTCTGCATTGACTTTACATGTAATCGCGCCGCCCCCAAAAATCGCATCGCGTCCGGTGTGAACGCAGCATAATGCATTACTTTTTTTGAGTAACGACCCCATCACTGATTGTGACCTATTGCCAAGAGTAAAGATTTAGTTTTTGACACTCCCACTACTGTTTGTTCAAAATAAATGAAAAAAAAAACATTTTTAGCAGTGTTTGCGTTTATAGAACAGTGTTTCAGTCTTTTACACTCAGCCATGATTGCTCATCCTATTGCAGCTCTAACCAGACACATCCCCCTTTGTGCGGAGTCGAAATGACTGGCTCCAGTAAAAAATGCTATCCATTCTCCAGACTCGAGAAACTCCCTTTAGAAATCAATTGAGGAGGTCTCAAAATGTATATTGTAATGTTTATACTTAGAAAATGCTTACCTCCACAGGGTAACGATGACCATTAATGCTGTGTTCGGAACCTTCAGATCCATTGTTAGGACCCCAATGAAACTCCACTTTTTCTGCCTTAAACCTCCCTGGTAGGCCTGCTCCCCGAACAAAGTACTCATCCTTTAATATAATGGCCACTGGAAGAAAGACAAAGACAAAGACAGAGCGACAAAGAGTCATAATTCATTTCAGTTTACATTTTCAACAAGTTAAAAGTACGTTTCAAAGAAATAGAAGACATATAATTGATGATTGTTGTTTAAGAGGATATCTTCTGCTCATGTTCAGTATTTATTGTCTGTACTGTGACATCTTTCCATGCTTTAATGTTAAAAAATGATATGTATTTTTCTCATATTTTCCCATGTATCTTTTCTCTGAAAGGATTCCTGTGTTCCTTTACCAGTGCAGCCATAGTTCATCAGACAGTTCTATCCCATTTATAGAGACAGCACTTTACATATTCTGCGCTTATGATTGTTATTAGTGTAGAACATGAAAATGCAAAAGTAATATAAGAAACAACAGCAGTCAGAATATCAGACAGGATGTAAACACAACAACAGTTTACCCAGATATATAGAACCACTCATTTGGAGGTCAAACCGAATGTTAGTGCTGGCTTGGTCTTTAGGGTACAGCCTTAGATTGGTTTTATTCCTATCTTTGTAATAGGAAATATGTTGCCGTTGGTGACTTTATATCTGCAGCCTCACATTTCTCCACTAAAGTGCCTCAGGGCTCAGTCCTTGGCCCTTTTTTTGTTCTCCATGTTTATGTTACCTCTAATCTTTCATAACCAACACATGAGTTTGATTTTAATGCACAATATAACAGGTCTTAAACACAATCGTGCCTCAAAAAAACAAAAGACAGGCTCTCTCTGAACTCAGAAGATTTTGCCATGTAGGATTTGAAAACTCCAATGGTGTCGCTCTGATGCTGCGTCAATGCTTCAGCCAAGCGGAAGAGGGCGTGGTTAAATCTCTTCTTGGTTGGAAAAACGAAAGCCGCAGCCAGGACACTCTTAAAGGTTCCCAAGTAGGAGGTGGGCATAATGGTGTGGTGTTGGGAGGCCCGGCTCTCTACAGACAGCTGGGGCAGAGTGACACTTGGTTGGGGATGTGCATTTGTTTGACTGGCTGAGGTCAACAGCAATGATATCTGACTTGTTCACAAAGGAGCTGTAGATACAGAGTTTGTGCTGGCAGAGTGGGACCTCTCTCTTTTGTCTCGTGAACAGCCGGTGCCAGCTGCTCCACCTTGTCTCTCTGAAGAGGCACAGTGCTCTAGTCATATACAGTGTATACTTATTATGTATTTTACAGTTGTATTAGCGACATTCCCTTTTAAGTTGGTCTTTTAACCTTTACTATTACCTTTATTATTCCTTTTTTTTTAATTTAATTTGATAGATTTTTATATATCTATTCATTTTGTCTTATATCTTCCTTCATTTTACCATGAGGGATCATTATTATTGTTTTGCTTTATTTATCGTACCTTTGACCTCCTTGTGTCCCTTACACTGTTAATCTGTTATTTTATGTTGCTATGCTTTATGTGTACAAAAAGGTTTCACCGTCTGACCTGAAGTGTATTTCTTGTTTCTCTGTTGTCATTGTGAAGTGTGCCATGTTGTTAAAGCACTTTCAGCTGCACTTGGTGTATGAAAAGTGCTATACAAATAAAGCTTTATTGTTATTATTTTTAAATAATTGTCATATATGGAGAGTTGCAAGAGATAAATATGTGGTTTTGTAATGTCCCCCCATGCGTCCAGGATCTGAGTACGAGATGAGACCTTCAGGTGCCAAGGGGCCCACCTTTCATACCAGCTCTTGGGGAATAATTGTAAACCTTAACATGAATCAATAAACAGCTTTCTAAGGGTGTTCTCGTTATCCAGGTGTGACAGGGCTAGCTGTAGGGCAGAGGTAATGGGACCCCCTGAGGACCTCTGGGGGCCATATGATAACTGGATGGGGTCAATTGATGTGGGGTGACAGGATCTCAAAGCAATTCATGATCATTTATGTGACAGGGAGTTTGTCACTGAGGCAGGACACACTCTTCTGCACTGGGATGATGATGGTGGTGGTCTCAGATATGGGGAAGATGTTGGCACATCAGCCAGCTGGTCGGCCCCTCTCTGAGCACACAGTGAAGCACCTGGTTGGATCCTGCAGCATTGTGTGGGTGGGGGGAGGGGTCTGCCTTCCAGGTCGGCATGTTGTTAAGGGTTCTGCATTGAAAATAATTCAGTGTATCTGGAACCTGAATCATTTTATATCTGTTTGATGGAGCTGTAGATATTATTCTTATGCTTTGAGTATTGAAGCTGCTGGTTAAATATGTTCAGCAAATTGAATAGCATTTTGTCTTAAAGCGCGAAAATAATTAATAAATAACACTGGAACCACCAAGTGGGTCATTTTTTTCCCCTGCGTTATCAAAACCCATACATTTCTAACTTCATGCATTTTCCTAAATGTAGTATATTTACATTCACATTTTACCCCACAAAGAAACAGCTGTATATTATTTAGTGTCCGTTTTATTAAATGGTTTGAAACAACTTGTTTCCATCCCATCGATAACATGTTGATGACTCCACGTTCAATTTCAAGAAGTTGAAGTTGAGCCGTGAATAAAACTACTGTGAAGACTCTGAATTGGGGGGGGGGGGGGGGGGTAATCCACCGCCTCCCAGCCTGCCTTCACAGCTTCATCACAGCATATCAAGCCGGTGATCCCTCCACAGATAAAACGCATTTGGATACAGTCTATTCATAGTTTGCGAAGAAAATGCAGGGACATTTGTCTCTTCAGATGCATTATTTACGGGGGAGAGCTGAAGCTTCACGCCAGTTTGCTATGCAGCTGTTTCAGTTTGCATTTTTACATGGCTCTCGACATGCACCCAAAATCCATTCGAATGATGCTCTGCTGAATGTGGTACTTTGCAGGTGGCCATCATCATCATCATCTCTTTCTGGGTGGCCTTCGGAGGATGCTCTGAGCTGCTGAAGGAGCCTCTGCATCAGACGTGTCAGGGTATTTTTCATGCTTTGATGGGGTCTCTCTCTCCCTGCCTGTGTCTCTCACTCCTATCTCTCTGTTTGTGCCAGCGGGTGTCAGCGCTGGTGATCCTCTCCCTGAAGGTCGGCTCATCGGTCCACTTCCACAGGGAATGGCACATTGTGTCCGCCTCGCCTGATGAAGCTACCTGCACTCAGACAAACTGATGTCTCACATCTCAACAACGTATTGCCATGATGCTATGACTGGGAGCTGGACAGGACATTTACTCACTGGCTGTGACCTTAATCAGTCACTGAACATTGGGAAGGAAAACAGTTAGGCTACGGTAACAAGGCCGCTGAGGGAATTTGCAAGCATGGAAGGATACCTGAGACTTTAGCTATTCTGTCCTTCAATGACCAGACTGCCATATAGCCAGTTTCAGTTATACTTGCCGTGAGGTTAATTTACACAATGTTTAAACATGTCGAAGCTGAATATGATACTAGTGAGTCAGGATTAAAAAATAAAATACATAATTTTACTTTAACTGTGCTCAAGGAGTGAGCAAGGCAAGCTGTTTCCAGTGCTCTGCAGTGTTTGTGGTACGTTATATACATTCTGTAGCTATCACTGTATAGGACAAATAAAATAATATAATGATATGTGTTAAACAGCAAATGCTAGGTGTGTTTCTTTAATTTGTTCCATCACACTCTTCTAAGGCTGATGTGTGAGTCCCAGTGAGGAAGCAAATGACATCTCAGAGGCAGCTTTGTGAGTGGGAAGGTGTAACGCAGGTGAACACTCCAGGTGTTAGATGGTCTGGGTGATCTGTTTCTTGTAAATCATAACACTCAGCTAACATCTGAAAAACACTCCTGCATGCAGTAACTCTTATGGTGCTTCCACAAAGGATGCAAAGCAGAAATGTGCATCTCTTTACTCGCACAATTTTGGTCAAAATGTTACATCTGATTCACATAATCCAACCTTTTTATTTATTATTTTTTTACTGTTGTCTTGACCAAACTGTTGTCCATGTCCAAATACTATGGACAAAGACACAGAGTGTTGTCCATGTTCAAATTCTACTTGTTGCTACTTGTAATTAAGGCTAATAGGATAAGCTTTAATAAAACAAACACCCTCGTGAAGTTACAGTAAACCGACAGACAATTGGCAAATTATTGAGATGTGTCATCACAATCCTTCTCAATTGAGCAAACGATAGGATGTAAAACATTATAGTGCTTAACACACAGCTGTGCTCTGGGCAGCACTCAGAGTGCTGTCAACAGCTCTGCCAACCACCTGTGGTCTCTGCCTCTCAAAAGCCTTTCAACTCCATTTCTCTACTGTGGGGAAGGATCATCCATCTTAGTGACAACCTGGAATTGTGAAAAATACATGTGTCTGACGAGGAGGGTCCTCGAGATGCCAAAGAGCCCAACTCAGAGGGCCCAGCGCTGAATCCCACAGGCACTGACACCTGCCATGGCACTTCTACTGAAATGGATGCAGAATGTCTGAATGATAATGGGATGTGTAATCTTCATCATAAATGACTTGCTGCATACTGCACCTGTCTTGTTTTATAATCATGAGCTCGGAGGTGATGCAACAGATGTTTGACATGCAGACACCTGCCAATACGAGCCGGATTATTATCTGTGTGATACTTCAGCTTCCATTCCCTCTTCTCTGTGGTCTGTCACAGCATGGTAACAAACATTATGTCGTTAAATCTGGCATGACTCTTAACTAACTGCTCATGTGGGGTTTGTGACTAGATATTATTATAATAATAATAATACTAATAGATTACATTTGTATAGCGCCTTTCAAGGGACCCAAGGCCGCTTTACATGGTGTACAAACAAACAAACAAACAAACAAAAGGGGCAAATAATGAAGTGAAAATTAAATACATAGCAGTAGGCGTGGAAGCAAGGGGACTGTGATGGGTTAGGGGTCAAAGGCCATGGTGAAAAGGTAACTTATATTTATTTTTACAATACAGGTTTTTTTTAACAAGTTTTCCATTTAATTCCTACCAGTTCTGATGCAATTGTACTCAAATTGAAGCTCAGGAACAGGCAACATGACATGTTAACTTAATAACTGGATGGGTCATTCAGGGGTTGTAGTTTGTCATGTCCAACATTGGACAAATGGTACACAATTAAGAAACAGCTGATGGTCCTCCCAAGTTTCAAGGCAATTAGAGCAGAAAATGTCAATTTATTTTTATTCTGGACCAAAGACAAACAAACTAAAAGTTAAAATAAAAAACAATCTTGGCACTAGTGGGGCCAGTTACAAACTAAATGTGAAAAACTGGGAATAAAGACGACCTAAAAGGTCTTTCAAATGCTTAACAAATCTCGACAACACATATTTTTCGCTAACATTTACAGTAAGTCACTCTTTCAATATAATACTTCAAACATTTCAGTCAGTATGAGTTTTGAAGAAATCATATCCAATATAAGGCAATAAGCTATGAACCAAATCTCACCAGCAGCCCGAGCTTTCTTCTCAGTACCTGTTTTTCCGGTGTTCTTCATGGATGTCTTATTGGAGGATTCAGCATCAAAGCCCTCCAGTGTCAGTTCCTGATACTCTGTGGATATTTTGGTATCCTGGTCGACGATGTTGATAGGTGATTGGTTTCTCTCTCTGCATTCTGGGTAGGCTGACGACCATCCTTCATTTGGCCCATATATACCTGAGGAAGACAAGAAGTGAAGCAGGGTCTCATCACTAGAAGGACACGCTTTGATGTAAAACTGAGTGGACTTTGGAAGGATACTTCACAGAAAAATGACATTTCAGAACTATCTCATGTCCTCTGAAAGCAGCTGACAGTGTGCCAAGGCATTGCTCACAGAATAAACTCCATGAGATCACAACCAAAGCAGCTGCTGAAAAAGCAAAACATTTTCATTCATGTGGTAAATGTAATGGAAACTTCTGAAACAATGGAGATAGGACTCAGAGAGACACAGGGAGAGCAGGAACTTTGATGGCAAACACTGACGGTTTATTTGGAGCTTCGGCCGGAGAATTCACAAAACATGTGCTGTGCCACGAGGTGACACAGCGGATGCCTAACCAATTCTGAAGATCTCTACCCCAGACCCATGTATTTAGCTAGTTCTGAGAGAATAATCAACATTGTGTATAACAAGATAAAGCACTATAACCTCTATCAGCTGACGCCAACAGGCAGGAATAGGGAGACAAAACACTGAGAGCACAGCAGCCAAGGTTGCAGGTGCTCATTGTAAAAACTGAAAAACTGGGTCAAAGTTATGGGCCTAGGAAAATATTTCCCCAGCAGTAAATAGAGAATTTCCAAATGTCATTATTATGAAGCCATAATGTGTCCGCTGCTGCTATTTGCTAACATCTTAAACAGAAACTAAATTGTACTTTTTGTTTTGCACTCCTGACCTCCAACTCAGCGTCCCGACCAGACTGTGCATTCACAACATTCCTGAGCTGACAGGAAACTCTAAAACCCTTCCGACAAACTACCGGGGAGCAAATAAGTGTGTGTGGACATCCTTTGACATTAAATGTCCACAGAGCAGAAGCCTTAGAGCAGAGACTCTTTGGAGTTCCTTTTTGCAGAGTCTGTGATGGAGAGATATTCAGGGAGAAGGCCACAGATCACTCCTTTAAAGGAGAGGTGTCATGGCCATTTCCACTGATCATAATTCCATTGTTGAGGTCTACTAAAATAGATTTATATTGTGCATTTTTCCAAACTCACATTGGTTTCTCATACAGCATCACTGTAAACTACTTGTATTCACTGAATTTCACTCTCTGCCTTTAACGGCTCGTTGTAGCTCCAATAGCTCCAGCCCCCACCCTCCCTGTGAGCACAATGTGCTCTGATTGGTCGGGACGTTGTGAATCGCGCTGAGCTCCGTGGAGGTGTTGTTTCCTTGTTTAGGATACATAGCGAAACACAGCCAAACTCATCCTGAACACACACAAACTCACAGCCGAAGTAAAAACAATAAGTGTGGCTTGATATTGAGTAAGAAAAAGGTTGATAAATGCTGTGAGAATGGGTCTGCAGAGAGAATATCACCGCGATCCCAACTGTCTGTTATCAGCCTGCAGCCAGGGAGGAGAAATCAGCAGAGCTGCCTGCACTGTGTGTGTGTGTGAGGAAGTCCGTCAATCAGCGGGGGCTTAACGTAATGGCTCTGCGGACGTAACGTAACGGCTCCACGGATTGGTCCATTTGGTTCCGGGTACCGCATGACTGTATCGCGTCATAGCTCTGGGCGTGGCTACTGGGTATCCACACGTCACAATGGCCAGGAAGAACATGAGAAAGTTCCAACGAGGCGTTTTGGGGAGGTCTTTTCTGTGTTAGAGTTTTACTCGCTACAGGGTGTACTTTGAGGGTTTTTGACTCTGCAGACCGTTTACATGCATAAAAACCTTCATAACACACAAGGGGACGGGTAATAACCGGAAAAGCATGACACCTCTCCTTTAACATCCCAGTGTTTTCTCTAAGAGCAGGGCTGCAGGCTCGATGTTGCCTGAGACCCCCCCAACACGACGACCCCTGGACACAAGAAACGTAACCAACAGGAAGAATAGGGCAGTTGAAACGAAGTAACATGAAATAATAAAATACTTTGATGTGACATTTAAAGCATTTGTTCATCTGAAGTGAAAAAACTGAAACGTTGACTTATGTCAACACATTTCACATAGCTGAATTAGGTTAGTTGAAAGCAATAATATTAAGTTGAACCTAATATTTTTGTATTTAAACTTGAAATGATTGCTTAATTTATGCTTTTTGTGTGACTACATGCTACATGTTTCGGAATGTTTTCTTGAGAAAGAAAACATATTGTTCCACGTGACCCTAATGAACTGTTCTACATTCAGCCCTACATTCAGGACCATTTTCCATTCAAGCAGTTTTGAGAACAGCGTAGCTCTATAATTCTCCGGTCAGTGAACTCTAGTTGATGCACCGTGGTGCATGAGGTGTGAACCCTTAAAAGCAGTTTTCAGATGTCACTCAAATCAGGCAAGGTATATTGCTTTGGCCTTTACTGTAAAAAGCTACAGCCTTGAAACAGCAGTCACTTTTTCCCTGATACTGCTGTTGTGGTTTTAGAACAGGCCAATGAATGTGTTGCATATAAATAACCTGTCAATGCCAAATGTCTGTCTTACTTTCCTTTCCAAATGTGGTGGTTAGTTGTTGTTTAAAATTGCTGTTGCAATGATGTTGGTTGTCAAGTATGTTTGAAGGGGCAATCTCCTGATTTTACATTGACATCTCACTTCAGAATCAGAATCAAGTTAATTGCCAGGTACGTTCACACATATAAGGAATTTGCTTTGGTGTCTGGTGTTGTGAACATAAACAATCTAAGTAAATGAGTTGCAATAGTAGGTACAACAAAAAGCATTAACCTGTTAAACCCCAAGCCTATTTTTCAGGTCTCAGGCTCGAAAATGACATGCCCAGAACAAATTACTATATCTTCACTTCTAAAAGGGTTAAATTAATAATCTTTTTTTTCAAAGCAATGATACATCTGTGAGTTGGATGTAGAAAAGTCAGAATCAATATAGATGTTTTTATTTTAAAGTAAATTCAGATTGAACATAGTAAAGACATTTAAATTATAGTTTCCGTCCAAATAAAAAACATTACTTATAGTGAAAACCACCCTTGAGTGATGGGATAGTAGATTAAAAGCTTTAGGAATCCAAACTATAACATATAATAAGTAGCCTGTATCAAGATTGATGCAAAACAAGTGAAATTTTACCTTTTTAGAGAGGTTTAGAAAAATAACCCCACCTCTGGGGTCATTTGGGTGTATTTGCCATATCTCTGGAACCCATTGGTCGATATTGGTGATTGACACCTCTTTTGAACCGTTAGAGCCAATAGAATCGAGGGGAGGTTCCTAAATCCACCTACAAGTTACCATTGAGGAGTGAGAGTGATGCGCACGCAGTTTGCCCAAACCGAAAGCTACGTTACACTCTGAAAACTGAAAACTAAGCTTATTGCCATAAATATTACGATGGATTATCAGTAATCATTTCAAAGTGACATTGGATTAACCTTCAGCAGCGTTTATATGCGTTTTAATGCCATTGAACACAACTTTTGATCAGAAAACAGCAAAGGTAAGACATATTTGCCGTTTTGGCCCACTAAAGTGAAGTTGTGTGTTGTCTTTGCCAGCCTTCGCTGCCGCGAATTTTGATCGCTGAGTGATGATACTTATACCATTGGAATCTGTGGAATCTCAGCTTTCAGATGATATATTGTTTGTTCAGAGTTATGTGCTAAGTGCGTTATCATTCTTTCTCTTATGCCCCTTTCACACCAACATGGTTCCAGGGCCGGTTCGGAGCTAGAGCCTGTTAAGCACCGTTTTTTCCCCGAAAACCGGTTATTACTAAGCTCCAAAAAATTGTCGGTCTAGAAGCAAGAACCGCATACGTCACGCTTATGTCGGAGGCGGGGGCAGGGGCGGGATCAACCTGAGCAACAGTTTATGGCGAGTATGGCAAATAAAAGTTGTAACAAGCAGTAGCGCTGAGCAAAGTGACTAGAACGCAACCACACACTTATAAAAAAACACGCTTTATAAAGTCAGGCAACACTAACCAGGCTTAGTGTGATTCTGTTTATTTGTACCTTACTTTGACCATCCGTTCGCTGTTATTGATCATTGTGGAGAGCAGGCAGACTTTTGTTTTGTATTATAGCAGCTATCAGATGGAATCAATACATGGGCTGCACAGGTTGTCATGTCCGACTATCACAAGTAGAATCATAATGAAAAATACGCCGGTAAAATGTGCCTGTAGAAAACGGCTTATGCCACAATAGGATAGCAACAAGTAGTCAAGATAGTCAGTTTAGTTTCGGTTGCTATGCTAACATCACCCATTTTATACCAAAGAAACTTTCATAACAGCGTTGTGATGCCAAACAGCGGGCAGCACTGCAGCGGTCGGTAAATGCCGCTGAAACACATTAATAAACAATGAACCACGGCACTCTGGAGAAAAGTATAAGGGTTGAGAAGTAGTTATTTAATGTAATCTGGCTTCGTATGATTAAAAGCAACACGATCATCGACCCGATTCACTGTTGTTGTGAGCGCCGTTGGAGAGAAAATCAGCGACGTAAACGGTGACGTCATGAAAAGTCACCGCCGCGGCAGCACCAGTCGGGCTCTGGGCGGTGTGAACAAAACGGGGGCTGAAAAGAAAAACCGGTTCCGAACCAGAAGAGCGCAAGCACGGAGCTAGAACGGGAACCGCGTTGGTGTGAAAGGGGCATTAGTGCTAATTCAGAGGCTTGGCGTTAAGACTTGTGTTTCGTTTCGGTAAAAATAGTTAATATTGTCAGTTAGCTGAGTTTCTTCCCGTTAAGTCGGTATGACACATTAATAGGTTGTTAAATGTTATTTTGTGAATATTGTTGTGATAGCCCCCGCCGGTGGGACCTACCGGGCTTAACAGGTTAAACATTTTCTTACTCAATATCTTACCCTAAGCCTAACCCTAACCCTTTTATTTCAAATAGTATAATGTCTGAGTTTTTTTGCCGTCCGTGAGGAAAAGAAATGGGGCTCAGAGCCTCAGAATACTGAAATCTGTATTTTTTTAAATCTTTTTTTCCTTCTAATTTGTTATTATTTGGTGCAGGCACGAAACTTACGGTGAACACAAATCAATAGATTAATTTCGTGACTATAACACGAAATGCTGTGAGACTGTGTTGTATATGCATATAGATACAAACAAAAATATAAGCAACTAATAATGTTTTAACTGAAAATATTTTTGTCAGACATTTCCTTTTATGATGCACTTATTATTTATCAAAAGCAATACAAATGTAATACAAACAATATTTATTAAATTGATATAGCATGTAGCTTTTAAAAAGTATATGAGATGGCGTTCTTTATATTTGTGATGATCATGCTGTTCTTGCAGATGTCAGTACGATAGTTTGTAGTGCTAAAGGGTTATTTTAGCTCTGCCAGAGAAACACATTGACCTTTGAATCTTATCAGATGTAAGAAAAAAATCTCTCACTGTTTCTGTTGCATCTATCCATCTTTCCTCTTAATATTCTCCTAGTTATTTCTTTTTTATATTTTGCTATACAAGATTCAGTGACTTCCCAAAGCTGCACTGAGATCTCCACTAATGCAGTTATCCAGTTGGCTAACACATGTTAAATGAGGACAATCCAATCTCACACGCTGCCTGAAAGAGGCGGGAGAAGGTCTGTTCATCTGGCTAGTTTGCATCAGATCATTGGGAAACTGAAGTATCATTAATCATGGATAACCTGTGCATCACAGCAGTTTGGGAAATCAAGCTTTTCTTAGATGTGTGGCACTGTCACTAAAAGGACTTGAAGCAAGTCTCTTAGAGAGCAGTCATGCAGGTGTGAGTGTTCTGACCCCGATTCTACACTCCATTAGGCTCTGAATGTGCCAATGAATTTGAACAAAGGAGGGGTCAGTCCTCAATTCATCAGCAGCAGATACACATTATTTATCTTTGATATAAAGTATATACTGTACACAGTATGCAGTGTTCTGCAGTGCAATGGCTTTGGATACAGAATTAATTAAGCACATTATTCTGTACATATTAACAGTAATGCAATGTATTTCCAACTACAAACTTAGCATCATAGTGAAATATAAGCAAACGTTTAAAACATGAATCATTTGGAATAAAAAGCCTGTCTCAAATCAAGGCCACACATCTGTGATTAAAAATGCAGATGTGAAGTGAGGATGCTCGGTGGTAACTTGTCAAAGACTCACACAGAAGCATGTTGTGTAAATGTGAAATGCAAGATTCAAAAGTTTAAAATGTCTCTGTCGTGACTCGTGATTTTTAAAGCCAGTCTTATAGAGTTTTTTAAACAGTTTCAAATGTATGTGTACATATATAAGCACATGATGGAACTAACATGGAAAAGACTAGAGTCTAATCCTGCATTATGTACACGCTGTTTTTTGATGGTTGTTATTCCCTATGTTAATGACTGATATTTAGTTTAGGGCGGCAGTGGCTCAGTCTGTAGGGACTTGCCCCTGAGACCGAAGGGTCACCGATTCAAGTCCCGATCGACCAAAATAACGCACACCTCATGTCTACAATTCATTTCTATAGGAATGCGTTCATGAATAACATCTCTTGATCCCACTCACTTTTTATTTTCTCACTAAAACATGATGAATATCATTCCACGTGTACAATATCTATGAATACGTATGTCCGACAATAGCTGGATAAGTGCATTAGTGGGGATCTCTAAAGACAATTGGACATATTCTTTATGAAACCATATTCTTTAAATGGCAATTACACTGCAACCTCACTTCTAATAGTTCTAGAGATGTTTTTCATGAGGATGGGTGTCATGGGTAAATGTACATGTGTTTCTCTGTCAGAGCTTAAATAACCCTGTAGCACTTCAAACTATAACTAGAGAATGCAATTCCTGAAGAAATTGCTAGTGGGAATGCTTTATGCTGAAAATCTGACGCTAAACTGCTATGCTGAAATGTAATGTGTAAGAAGAAAGTGAAGAATTTAGATTGAAATGATACATGAACACTGGGGGCTTGAATGTGTGATGAGAGAAGAAAAGAAAGTAAAAAGGCTTGGAAAAGCAGCAGAATATTTGAACTGCAAACTTTTGAACTAACTTGATGGTGAATCATCTGTCGCCATGCCAACGGCATTTGATGACACCCCATTAACGCTTAGATGTGTGGATGGCTGCATCGTTACCAAACCTGTGAAGTTTTGGGCCGTTTGGAGCATTTTCACTGAAGTTATGAGAAAACCGTGTTTCATGGCGAGCCTTGTGTTACCATGGCAACGACATTTGAAGAAACCCCATAATTGACGTAGAGCTGTTGAGGGCTGGACCGGTGATATACAAGCGAAGTTTGGAGGACGATCGGACCGTGTCCATTGGACTTACAGCGACATCGTGCTTCATGGCGAGTGGTCTGTCGCCATGGCAACGGCATTTGATGACACCCCATAATACGCTTAGATGCGTTGATGGCTGCATCGTTACCAAACCTGTGAAGTTTTGGGCCGTTTGGAACATTGTGTGTGAGAGAGAGAGAGAGAGTGTGTATGTGTCTGTGTGTGGTAGAGAGAGAGAGAGAGAGAGAGAGAGAGTGTGTGTGTATGAAATGAACAGTTAGAACTGACTGCTGTCAGTTGGAGTGATGACATCATCGTGTTCCATTACACAGGTGTTTATAGTTGAGCTAACAAGCTCTGTAGGTTTGCATTGTTCTGAATGAGAGATGAACCTCTTACATGTGAACGTTTTGTGGAAGAACAATAACAGATATCTGTGAAATTTCAAAACGTGAAGCATGTCAAGGAAGTTGAGTATCTGAAGTATAATTTTTGTGTACTTTCGGGTTAATAATGTGCTGCTGTGAGGAAATATCTGCCTGAAATTACAATGGGCTTTAATGGAGACATGTTGAACGTTTTTGTCACTTCATGCCCTCAAGAGGCATTTTGTTTAATTATCTTTGCTTAATTATTTGTCCTTTTTCAAGCTACGAGATGTTTTCCTACGTTTGTCATGAAAAATTATGTCTCAAGAATGTAGGGTTTGGGAATTATGGCAGTTTTAAAAAAAATATGAAGGCACATTTCAAGAATTCCCACACTCTAGCTGTGACATCACGCACTCTAGTTAATGTTAAAATCTGAAGAAAGCCTCTTTACCAAGGTCTGAACAATGTTTAATATCTCTAAAAGTAAGAATCAGATTTAAAAGTTGTGTTACACGAATAATGTCAGAAAGATGTGTAACATTTTAAAGTTGGAATGAGGTTTCTGAGTGAAAGTATGAATGAACAGTTAGCAGTTGAAGTCGCATGGAGATTTGTTGAAGTCTGAAGAATGTCTCCATTGACTTCCATGTTAAAAATGTGATGAATTATGGGATGTATCTCTGGAATTATGAAAGTTATGAATGATAAAAGTAATAGCCTGCGATTCCCGACCGAGCTGAACGTTTTGATGTTTGAACGGAGTTTCTGCGATGTTGAATGTGGGAGGAGAAGACGGACAAAATAATTGGATGGAATAATAATAAGAATTTTGTCCGTAGCATAACATATAGTTGGAATGCTGTATCAGCATTCCCACTAAATGACATCTGCATGATCATTTTCAAATACAAATACATCATCTCATATACTGTTTCTCAGTTACATGTTGCAATTTGTGTTTAGATTTTGTATTGCATTTTGAGCTATACAAGTATACCATAAAAGCTCATGTTTGACACATTAATAGCTGATATTTGTCACTATATGTAGTGAGAACCAGTCCATTTACAATGGCAAGTCATGCTTATGTTACATAAGGCAACAAACACATCTGTGGCCTTTATTCACCTCATCTCAAAGAGAGATACCATTCTAAACTTTAGGAATACTTTTCATATCAAGTATTAATGCAATGAAATTATTTTGACCACAGCATGACTATCCCTGTCTCCCTGTTTTTGTGTCTGTTCTCCATCAGCTTTAAGCATCACTGTGAGCTGTTTGGATTTGAACCTTCCATCCATGTTATATTTCATTTCAGCATTTGTTTTTCAACCATTCCATCAGCAGTATCCTATAATGCACTTATTTTCTGGTATTTGGAAAACAACAACAGTTCAGGAAGCCTCTGTGGATGCAGTCGGTTTTTCAGGGTGAACTGGTTAGTCAGGCATTACTCCGACTGCTGCAGCTTTGCTAAATGCCTGAAGAAGACCTCGGCTACAAATTGGCAATGTCAACAGAAACTGATCCGAGTTCTGTCTGAAACTCTCCTTCTCTCTCCCCCCTCCCTCTGCTGGCCCCTAACACTGGCTTCCACTTTATGCACCCTACTCGCTCTAAACTCTGCCCTTAATTGAAAGCAATACTGGGCTCCAAAATGAATTTGTCTATGATTACTCATGCCCTGGCGCGTTGCGAGCACCGGGTAATGTCTACTTCATTGAATTAGGAGGCATCCTGTTCTCCATCCCCTCTCCTCCATCTCCATCCTTGCCCAGGGGTGGCTATTGATTGAGGTGGTCTGGTTCTCGTATAAGGCTAGCATTACCTATAGATCCAGACAGCCGCGGCCTGTCGGCAGATGCAGCGGAAGGGAAAACATGAAGCGATTAGTCACTGCCTTAATACAGCTAATTTCTGCTGAAAGCAGCAGTATGGGGGAGTGCAAAGGTAAAGGAGAAAGGAAGAGGAGACTAGCATGACTGCTAGAGCGCTAACCTCAATCACACACCTGGCTAATGGCTAAGATGCCGTGTGCTGAATAGACGGACTCACAAAAAGGCGCTGAACCTGTAAATCCACCTCCCTCTGGAAGTGTGTAAAGTTTCCATTACACCAGTGCAGTAGCTGAATGTGAGAGACGGACCTAGTGCACCACAACATATGTTGTACTGTATTATTTGAAATAGGTACCCAATCATTTTTCAATCAGGTGTTGCAGGATCTTATATCTTTTATAGTAATTAAATTAATGACAGGTCTAGAAATGCACATCACAGATCTCAAAAAACATGTTCCACATAGTCTTGCAAAGCAATGCATGATCCCACAACCTCCAAAAGGCCTTGCATTGGCTCAGACAGCAACATTTGAAACATTTTAAATATCTATATTTTACTTCAGGGGATCCATTTCTCTTGGTTAAACTGTGCGGGGTTTTCTTTCCACAGAAGAAGGATAATGTTAAGCAGGTACAAAAAGTACTTCCTGCTTTGGTGATGGATGTAAATCTTAAAATTAGGGATCGACCAATATGGCTTTTTCAAGGCCGATACCGATACAGATTATTAGTAATCAAGGAGACCGATAACCGATATTTGATATTAGAGCACCGGCACTAGGCCGGGCCGGGGGAGGCCCTCCAATGGTGGGTCGCGTTTGCCATTCGATCAGTGAGAGGAGAGGAGAGAAATGCAACAAAAATGTTCAAAATCCGTTAATATATGGATGAGTGGGGGGGGGAAACGGCTGGACACAGGCCGTGGGGGGACATCCGGGACCGGGCAGTGTCCCCGGTAGAAGGAACCAGGTGAAAATAGGTACTCGTGAGGTGGGCAGAGTCCCCTGTGAACTCCCATTACATTCCTCCATGGTGTCATTTGAGTCTCCATTGTGATTTGAAAACTTCCATCAGACGAGTCCCGGGGGGCGGGGAAAAAAACGTGTTCGTCAGAATCGTCACTTCCTGTACTGAGAGTGGAGGTGTCCTGAGAGTGGAGGCCTGCAGGCAGACCCCTCTCGAGAAACGGCCGCATCAGAGCCAAAGTTTTATCGGCAATTGGATAAAGAAAATGCCGATACAGATAATCTGTAAAATGCGGAATATCGGCCAGGCCGATAATCGGTCGACCCCTACTTAAAATGTGAAGTTGTCAAATATTTTACGTTAATCCTCTGCATATTGGGTTTATGTTTTTCATTTGTGTTCAAATCCAAGATTTTCATGGTTTGGGGAACAGGAGACTTCATCTGTTGTTGTGTGAATGTATAAATATACTTGTCAGGCTTGGAATTTCGTCATTTTAGGGGCAAGGCCATTTGGCCTTTGGTGTCACAAATGTTTTCAGGGCACAAAGGCCACATGCCAGGGCACAAAGGCCATTGAGGGAAACATTTGGATTTTGAGCTTACAAATAAATAACTTCACTTTCTGATAAGAAAAACACACGAATGACATGGAAAACAAATCACTTTTTTAATATCAATAATGTCAAACATTATAATCATATAGGCCTATGCCTCCTTAGTATTACCGTATATAAAATGAAATACTCTACTTTGAATAATTAGTGTTTGGTATGTTTTCTATCTACAACTTCTCCCATTCACAAATCCGAAATCAAATCAAAAAATCAAAAATTCTATTAATATGTAACAAATGTATTCCATTTCATAGCAGAAGAAACAGCCTTCAAGGGTCAAACTCTGCACATAAATCATTCAGCAGTGCACAGTGAAGCTCCAACATTCAACTGTATGAACAAGCAATACTTTGAAATGCAAAAGTCTGTGTGTGTGTGTGTGTGTGTGTACGAGAGTCTCTTTAATCAATTTTTCAACTCCAGCGTCAAATTCGCGTGACGCGTTCTCGCGGTAGCCAATCAGCAATGAGGATCTCAGCCACTGACGTTGAATCAAAACAAACCAATCAGCCGTTAGCTGTTAGCACACACTCAGAGCTCACAGCTCCTCATATCTGTTCAGAAACTGGACAAAAGTTAAACATGAACAAACCACAGACTGTCTGTGTCATGGCGAATACAGTCGCTGCTTTATTTATGTCTGTATGACGTTGTTGTGAGTTTGGACGGAGCAGCTACAGGTTGGTTTATCTAGATCGATCCGATCTCCATTCAGAAAACACGCATTTTAAAAGGTTTTCCGCCTGCCGTCTTGTCTGCAGACTTGTCAAAGCATTAATTCATGTTTTTTACTAACCGTTGTGGCGGCTGTTGCTCATTGGATAGAGTGCTGGACTTCGAATCAGAGGATAGCAAGTTCGAGTCCCACTGCAGTCAGCATGTCGTTGTGTCCCTGAGACACTTCACCCCAAATTGTTCCTGTGGGGATTGTCCACAGTACTGAATGTATGTAAGTCGCTTTGGATAAAAGCGTCTAACAAATGACATGTAAATGTAAATGTTATCAGTATTTAGTTACTTCGGCATCATTTTGAAACGTGTATTACAATTAAATAACGGTAAAATATGTTAATTTGGTTGTTATTGGTTTCTACCACAGTATTTACATGGATATAAGCCCCGCCCCCTCTCCAGCACGTCCTGTTTGAATGACAGGAGTAAACACAGCTGACAGCCACGGTGAAACTCCAGCAGTTAGAGCAATGCGAATATTCGCATCGCGTCCGGTGTGAACGCAGCATAATGCAGTTCAGAGACCAGAACACTGCTCTGACGCCTTTAAAGCAACTTCGAGATGTTAACAGTGTGAGGGGCACAAAGGCCACGGTGGCCGTAGGACATACAATTATTTGTGGGGCATAACGGCCAGACCGAGGGGCAACGACGGCCATGGCCGTCATGGCCGCCGTGAAATTCCTACCCTGATGCTTGTATTTCCAGGTTATTCTGATAACATTTTGCTTATAAATATAGCGTGGACAGGGCAATTGTGAACACCAACCCAGGTCTCACAAAAAAACACTATCTTACTTTCTATTTCTACTTGTCTAAATAACAGAAATATAACACAAACTGTTTTTATTATCCTGCATTCACTGACCTTTTCTGATTTTGAACATACATGATTGAATCCGCCTGTATAATTTCTTCTTGCATTTTATATTAATAGATGATTTAATGCAAATTTGAAATTCTTGAGTCTAACAAATGGGCATGTTGAACTGTTCAGTGCAGTTCCTGTCAGACTCATTTATACTAAGCAGCACTGGGCATTATTACTTTTTAATAAATACTAAATTCTCATCTCCAAAACAAATGGACCCAGTGATTAGAATTGCTTACAACACTGGAAAGAGCAGTTTACAGCAACACTAAATACATGTATTTTCTGTTTTTCAGAACACAGAGAGTTCTACACGTGATTCATTACCCATCAAATACATGTCCTGCCTCACTAACTGTTCCCCAGGTTCATCTAAGTCCACACTACAGACTGCAGAGTGCAGTAATGCTCTGAGGGTCTGGCAGCTACACTGTGTGAAGTTTCTCTCCAGGTAAGAGTCTGAAGGCAGAGGGATATGTGAGAGTCTCCCTCTGACTGCGCCCAGAGATTAGAGCTAATACCCTCGCCTCACCGGATTGGTTCTCCTCCTGCGGATCCTCCACATAACAGGCCAATTCCTCAGTGCATTGATTTCTGCCATTTCCTCCCTAATCCTGATGGAATCAGTGCAGGAAGAGAAGATCTGCTAGAGCCTGCTGAGAGGAGGCTTCCTGTCAGAGGGAGAGCAGAAACACCACCATACGTCCCTCATTGTTTCATGCTTCAGGAGCTCTTCTTTGACGTGAGCAGTTAATTGTAGCAGATAGACATATGGCAAGAAGGAGTCTCATTTTCCTGGATAGAACATGAATCGCTTTGAAAGATTGCTCTCTGCGCCCCCCCCCTGCCTCCTCCTGTCCTTCATCTCATTAGGCACGCCTTGATTTCATTGTTATTCTCGAGTGTCAGATTTTTTTCTGACAGTTAATCTCTCCCAAAGGTTTTTTTTCCTTTGTGTAAAAAATATATTTTGTCTTTAGAGGCTTACAGTCCATAATTGTGATGTTTAGGCAACAGTTTCCATACAGTCTTTTGTTTGTTTTTGTAGCAAATTGGAAACGTGGCAGTGTTTTCAGTGAGAGGCGAGCGAGGTCACCGGCACAGCATCTGCTTCAATATGGCTCTTAATTAACTGAAAAGCCTCAAACTCTGTGAAAGGTCAGGAACAGCAGCCAGGTGTATTTACAGAGTAAATAATTGACGGAGATGAAGAGTGGGCTGTCTCTCCTGAGACTCCTCACAGTGTGTGATGGAAGTTGCTTAAAATCAACAGAAATCTCAGCTGAGAGAGCAATGTCTCCCCCAGCCCCCCGTCTCTCTTTGTTTACCTGAATCCACTGTTAATATTGGTTAATGTGAGCCTTCTTCACCGTCACAGAACTTCCTCAGCTTCTCAATACATTCAGCTGGCTGTGGTAGATCAGTGCAGTGTGTGGTGGAAATCCAGCTTTTTATTATACTTTTTCAGAATTTCTTAATGGGCAAATTCTGAGGCCTCCTTTGTGGTTACTATGCCTACAATGACGGCTAAGGTCCCAAGCTAAGGTCCCAAGCTAAGGTCCCAAGCTAAGGTCCCAAGCTCCCAATTTCTCTTGTAATTCTGATTCAGCCTGTTTTAGGTGCTTTTGATTTTTAATATACATAAACAATATCAATCCATTTTAGTAGAATTATAAAAAACAATACAGGAATGCTGAAACCCACTCCACTTTGAATCACAAGAAGTGATCATAGCTCAGCCTGCAAACATCGTTACCATTTTCAACGAGGCAACACAGGTTTTGGGTTATAGTAATGGAGTAAAGTGATCATAACACGCAGTATTAGGATTCTATTCTGTCACTTTGAAAAGATGCTTGCAGTAACACCGGTTTTTAATGAATACATGGTCAAACATTAAAGCAAGTCCCAGAGTCCATCTGAGTCCAGCCTGGCTAGCACAGGTAGGACTGACATTAACTAAACCACCATAGGGTTCATCATTTTAGTTTGACAACCTTTAGGATTTCAAGATGTGGATAAGAATAAATCGCACCCGGTAAAAATCTGATAATGAAATTATCATTTGCAGCTCAACTAATCAATATCATTTTTCCAGAGTTATATGTAGAAGAACCTGCTTCCTGTCATGAAAACTGATCTAGGGAACCACACAAACACCACGCCTGTTTGGGTCCAGCCCAGAATCTGTTCAAACGTATCCATGCTGGGGCAACTCCAGTACAATCACTAAAAACCCACAAACTATTGTGGCAGCTGTGTTGTGTAACACCAGCTGGTGTGTGTGACACACTGTGGCTCTGACGGTTCCCTTTGGTGAGATGGCAGAAACATGGTGGACGGCTGTGCCATGGGTCAGGAGGTGGCGGGTGCTGATGTGTCACCCAGGGGTGCTGCAGGCTTTTTGTCTTTGTACACTGACACTGCCTCTGAGACACAATGAGACATAATGAATGAAGGTTTGGAGTCGTTCGTCTCCACGTGTTCTCAGATGGTTACTGACGCACAGGAAGTGACAGGTATGACATGTGCAGTTGGTGCGATAATGGATATGAGAAAAACTGGATGAGAGTTGACGTCATGCTGTTGACTTCTCCAGTCAGACTCATTTAAACTTTGCAGCACTTTCATTGGGCTTTACCATCATACATTATTTCATGAATACTCACTAGCTGTTGACCAACGTCATGATTTCTAGGAAAATGTAATTAGATATGAGTCCAGAAGAATCAAATACAGTGTTGGTGCTGAGGACAGTGATGCAGATGATAGAGTCTCTAAGGCCTGAGTTTTGTTTCAACAATTTGGGAAATTTGAAATAATTATTTATATATATTTTTAAATAAATAGTACTTAATCCTCATCTCCAAAATGGATCCGGGGATAAAAATTGCCTACAACGCTGGAAGAGCGGTTTTCAGCAACACTTTGGACAGTCACAGCGAGTCTGAACATTTTGTTTTCAGAGACAAAACATTGTTTCGGGTAAATCATAAATTCCTCTGTGATCTGGGATCTTAAGGTACAGTCATTTCAGGGTAAATAATTATGCTAAACAGGAATATTACATCTGAAAACTGTGATGTTCATACAGGATAAGAGTTGCTACCCATTGTTATAAGTTATATTTAATCCATTGTGTATAATGTTTTTTTATAAACAATCCACACACTATCATGTATTAATATAGTTTATTTGAAACAGCACTGATCGATATTCACATTAATAATAGGTCAACGTTAGTGATGAACCCATTAAGAATCATCACTCTAACTTGTAGTCCTCTGATGCTGGCTGCAGCTGCTGGGTGTGTGGAGCAGCTGTTTGCTAACAAAGTCTTTTATTAACTTTATTGCGTAATAAAGGTCAGTGTCTTGTTTATAGCTTGTTTTGCCCCCAAGTGGCCTAGAGAAACCACTGTAAAACAAAAACAATACATTTTCAGGTTTCAGTTGTATATTATTCCTTATTATCTCTGGTTGGCTGGTGACTGCCGGTCCAGTGTTGGTGCATATGATTCTCAAGAGAGTCATACTCTTCACATTTAACAAAAACAGCCGCGTGAAAAATGCCAAATAATCACTTGGAACCTGCAGAAATAAGACTGTTTCTGTTTTACAGTTGGGAAATTGAATATGTATCACCAAGGCTGTGATATAAATGGTTATGTATCATATACAGTTGAAAAAGGCATGGCTTAGACTTGAGAGCACCCTGAAAAACGGAAACGTTGACTTTAATTAAGTGTATTATGTTAACAGATTTCACATAACTATAATAGGTTAGTTGAAATCATAATATTAGGTTGAACCTACAATTGTATCCTAAAACTTAAAGGTAGGGTAGGTAATTTTGGAGAAACCAGCTCGAGATCGCTAGAATTTGAAAATACACAACCGGAAAAAATCTGCCACTTCCTCACAGAGCTCCTCCTCCAACACACACGAACGCACACATGACCAATGAGGGCACGAGATAAGTTTGTGCACAGATGGAAGGCTGACAGGCAGGTAGGCCATCCAGTTATTTTAGCCGGGCCGGCTAAAATGATTGGTCGTGCTTTTTACAGTATTACGGCTTCCACAGATGACATTTTTGTAGGGATTTTTTGTCAAAGCACTTAAGATATTCATTGCTATCGGGATGTTAAGAGCATTCCATGGAATATAATAAGAAGTGTTTCAGAAAAAAATTACATACCCCACCTTTAATATTATTGCTTTTAAACTAACCTAATATAGTAATGTGAAATATGTTGACATAATACACTTAATTACACTTTTTTTCAGTGTAGCAGTGTTAGTCCTTTACACTGCCATATTCACAAAGAATGATCTGCGTGACTGAAACCAATTATAGAAAGATCTCCATTAAAGCTTGTTAGCCACAGTCAGCCCATTACCTGCATTAATACAGGACATATGTCTGAAAGCCTTGTTCCTGAATCCATCAAGCTGCTGCATTGTGTCAGCGTGTCATAACAATCAGACAATAATAAATGGATGTGTTTTTTTTTCACATCTTCCTTCCGTCTCGTTAGGTCTGTAAAAATAACTAAATCCACAAAAACGAGATCAGAAAATACCCTCAAAATGCATCCTCTGTTCTTAATTTGTAATCAGCAATCAGTTGGTTATTAATATTTATGAATGTAATCTGGAATCAGCCTGCTAATACATGTACTCAGTGATCTGCCCAGTGCAGCAGCTAATTGTGTTAACTGTTTAAAGTGTCTGTCAGCATTACGCTCAAAATGGCGGCCTCATTATCTCCTCAGGGACGTCGGTTGTCACTCAGCTTGGCCAATTACTGCGCTCCGTCATCAGCGCACACAGAGGAGCCGGGGAATGTGCCACCGGCCGCAATAAGACATGATCAGTGCCACCGAGTGTCAGGAAAACAACAAAGGCACCCACTGCAGGCAGAATATCACAAGGCTTTGGAGATGAACTTGGTAACATTCGACCCATGATCAGAAATTATTCATGAACCAACCGATTTGCACGCCAAGAGCGCCATTAAATATAATGACAAACATATGGTGAACACATCCTAATTGGCTTTCTTTTCTTGAGCCACTGGGATTTATTGTAATTATTTTTTATCTAATAGATCTTCCCATGGGGAAACTGCACTGATGTGGTTTGAAACAACTGAAATGAGAAAGGGACACCTGAATTGAAATATATTTGAAATAAATAAATAAAGTAAACCTGACTATTTTGATAGGTATTAACAAAATAACGGAAAAGTCTAAATACGTCAGGAAATAGCCTACTGGTAAATGTCTGAGGCTTCTATGTGTTTTAAAATTGGCGCTTGCTAACAAGTGTCTAAATGAGAGTACTAAACGTCATCACGCCAATCATTAGCCACCATTAGCTTAGCGGTGGTGATGCGCAGCCATGCGACTGTGATGTAGTTTGTTTATAACTTAATGTTAGTTTTTCATTTATGCTAGTTGCATCTACGCTTCAAAAATCATAAATATGTGTTCATATGTGGAAACTATCCTGCTGAACTAAAGCATTGATGAAATAACTTCCAGGTCGGCCCACAGGCATGCCATCACTGCACCACCATGGAAAATGGAAAATAAGCAGAACAATTTAATGAATAAATAAATAAACAGTCAAGTTGTGGATATGGGTTTCCTTCAACACAAGAGCCTTGTATTGCTCTAAGTGACCGCTGGGAGAAGCTGGACAACGTGAGCACACACGTGGGAGTGGAGAGGAGTCTGAAAACTGAGAGAGCTCTCAGCCTTAATTACATAGAGTAAAACTCTCTTTGTGTGTGTGTGTGTGTGTGTGTGTGTGTGTGTGTGTGTGTGTGTGTGTGTGTGTGTGTGTGTGTGTGTGGTGTGTGTGTGTGTGTGTGTGTGTGTGTGTGTGTGTGTGTGTGTGTGTGTGTGTGTGTGTGTGTGTGTGTGTGTGTGTGTGCGTGCGTGCGTGCGTGCGTGCGTGCGTGCGTGCGTGAGCGTGTGTGTGGATTGTGTGACACAACGTGACAGAGACAGATAGGAGGAAAAGAGAGTGTGTTGACAGAAGGCCATCGGGGCTCCTGGCTTGCCACGGGCAGTCACTAAGTCTGGTTGAAGCCACTGTCACAGTCCATTTCACAGCTGTCAAACACACACACACACACACACACACACACACACACACACACACACACACACACACACACACACACACACACACACACACACACACACACACACACACACACACACGTAAAGTAAAAAAAGTAGAGAAATGAGGAAATTTAAAGAATCGTAATAATGAACTTTACTTTGATGATGATGGCGTGTTTAGCAGGAGCCTGGCCACAGAGGAGTGATGTCACACCTCGTCCGTGCCACACTGACCCCGTCCCTCCACATGTTAGTCACATCTGTCCAGCTGAGCGTGAAGTGAGGAAAACTAAACGCTCCTTCCACACATGACAACTGCGCCAGCCCCCCGCACCCACCACAGACACACAAGCAAAAACAGGTTCAGGAACTAAACTCACACATGCACCATGCGATGCCCCCCCCCCCCCCCATCTCTCCACAGGATGTGTTGTGTAGGACAGAGAGGACAGGACCTGATCCAGCTATGAATAACAAGAACTTCCTGTTTTCACTCTTTTCTTTGTTCTCGTTTACTCTTGAATGTTGGATATGTATCATTTTCTTATATGGAAGTGACACATAACTTGTGTTACTTCAATGTGCCTTGTTGAATATGTTTTATGAATTGTCCCTGAGGATGGAGATGATAGCGAGCAGCCATATTAGAGGAGCTGTTCATTCTGTAAGAATATTCATGGTCTCCAGAGGATGCTTCAGTAGCGATGAGCACATGTATTCATGCACTAAGAATGTACCAGTAAATACATAATACATTACAAATAATTGAAAGATCCAAGCACACAATACAACATGTACAGACACTTTGTCTCTTGCATCCATTGGTTACCTGCCATGCGGTCAAGATTATAATAATGCTTTTTCCCTGACGTTCCTGAGAAGATGAAAGGTTTCCTCCTGACAGCTGCAATATGTTGCCTGTATAAATCTGATATGTAAATATCTCACACAGCAAAGCTGCACATCTGGACACATTTCTTGATTTGTTCTGCACATCTGGTACTGATGCTCACGACACTCACAGACACACATCTGTAATGAGTCTGTTACAATGTGTGTTGTTTCTGTCACTGTCACATTACTTTATAATGGCGCTTCATACTTTTTAGTGTAAGTCTACACAGGTAATATACATTTTATTTTCCTCATCTATACACATTCAGGTAATGTGGAAATAAAATAAATCATGATACAACTGGTTATATACACTGAAAAATTGAAACGTTGACTTTAATTAAATGTATTATGCAATAATATTGAGTTGAAACCATTATTTGATGTGAACCTGATATTACTGCTACAAACCAACCTAATACAACTATGTGCAATCTGTTGACAGATTACATTGAATTAAAGTTACACTCAAACATTTTTAAAAACCTTGACTTTAATACATTTATTTTGTAAACAGATAACACATAATTGTATTGGGTTGAAAGCAATAATATTAGGTTTTTTAAAATAGGGTTCAACTTAAAATGATTGCTTTCAACTAACATGATACATTAATATGGAACCTGTTGACATAATACATTACATTAAAGGCACCGTTTAATGTTTTCACGGTAGCTGGTTAATATTTGTTGGTATTATCACTAAGATGCAGAGGATGGTTTATCTGCAATGTATTAATAATGAAGGACTGATGTGTTCAAAGAGCGTGGCTTTAGTTCACTTATAGTTTTAAAAGAAGAATACTGCTCTCAGTGAAATTCAAGCTGAATTTGAAAGCTGTGTAACTGAGAGACAGCAGCAGAGAGCAGTCAGGCTGTTCTGAATGCACGCTTCCACACTGATGAACTGCTGGTTGCTGAGGAGCTGCCCCCCCCGCTGCCGTGCACTCCCCTCTCACCTCCACACAACACACTGCAAATGAGCGTGGGATGAGTTTTGTTGGGAAAGTTTGTGATAAACGGCTGCGTGGGCGGAGATGGAGGCGCTGTGAGTTGAACAATCACTCGAGAGAGGAAGTGTGGATCTGACTGACAGAGGCCAGCGTGCTCCTGGCTCCAGGCGCCACAAACTGTTGGTCCACTCAAAGGTGGTTTTTCAAAGGTGGGAAAGCCAACTTGAGATAAAGACAGCGCAGTCAGAGATTTGTTAAGTGAATTAATTCACACCCAGACATCTAACGCTGGGATCTGCTGCTCTGCTTCAAATCACTGCTTCATAGACAAGAACATGAAGCTGCTTTAAGACTGCATGGTCACATTTGTATTTGTTGGTCGGTCGTTTTGTCTATTCAGACTTGTCTTTTCATCCAGGTTCTTCTTTTCTTAATCATCAAATAAGAGTATAATCCACAGTATAAATACAAACAGGCATCAGTAAAAGCAAATGTAACCTCACTTTTATATGCCAGTTTAAAGTAATAAAGGTCAAGGTTTAGCCAACTGAAAACTCACAGAAAACACATAACTTCTCCAAACTATCCAACAAGGCAATCCACCATATTTAAGTTTTCCATTTTAATTTGTATCCTGAAATAAAAAGAAGGAATTATGCCCCTTTCACACCAACGCGGTTCCAGGGCCGGTTCGGAGCTAGAGCCTGATAAGCACCAGTTGTTCCTGTTCACAGCGCAGCGGAGCCGCCTCTTTTCCCCGAAAATCGGTTCTTACCGAGCACCAAAACATTGTCGGTCTAGAAGCAGGAACCGCATACGTCAAGCTTACGTCGGAGGGGGGCGAGATTAACCTGAGCTAACAGTTAAGGCGAGTACGGCAAATAAAAGTTGTAACAAGCAGTAGTGCTGAGCAAAGTGACTAGAACGCAACCACACACTTGTAAAAAAAAAACACACTTTATAAAGTCAGGCAACACTAACCAGGCTTAGTGTGATTCTGTTTATTTGTACCTTACTTTGACCATCCCTTCGCTGTTATTGATCATTGTGGAGAGCAGGCAGACGTTTTGTTTGTTATTATAGCAGCTATCGGATGGAATCAATACATGGGCTGCACAGGTTGTCATGTCCGACTATCACAAGTAGAATCATAATGAAAAATACGCCGGTAAAATGTGCCTGTAGAAAACGGCTTATGCCACAATAGGATAGCAACAAGTAGTCAAGACAGTCAGTTTAGCTTCGGTTGCTATGCCAACATCACCCATTTTATACAGAGAAACTTTCATAACAGCGTTGTGATGCCAAACAGCGGGCAGCACTGCAGCGGTCGGTAAATGCCGCTGAAACACATTAATAAACAATGAACCACGGCACTCTGGAGAAAAGTATAAGGTTGGAGAAGTAGTTATTTAATTTAATCTGGCTTCGTATGATTAAAAGCAACACGATCATCGACCTGACGCAGTCCCCCATTGTTGTTATTGTTGTGAGCGCCGTTGGGGAGAAAATCAGCGACGTAAACGGTGACGTCATGACGCAGCACCAGTCGGGCTCTGGGCGGTGTGAACAAAACGGGGGCTGAAAATAAAAACCGGTTCCGAACCAGAAGAGCGCAAGCACGGAGCTAGAACGGGAACCACGTTGGTGTGAAAGGGGCATGAGAGGAAAAGTCACAAAAGTCCATTCAAATCTAGTGCATCCTGTAACACTGACACTGTTTTCTATCTTTCATATATGTGCAGATGATCTGGATATACAGAGAAGTGTGTCAGAAATCTGTGAAAATAACACCATTAAGAATATTGTGCTAGAACAAGTATAGTAACATTAACAGATCAAATAAATACAGCATATAAGCAAGTAACATTACAATATACGTAGTATGGCATATAGCTAAAATATGTAGCACAATATTCTAAGAGAGAGTAAAATACTGTTAGGAGTCAAAAAGTAAAACATATCTCATAAATCCTAATAACTGTGTGTTGAACCCATGCAGCCATGATGCAGCCCAGGTGGATTGATCATGACCTGACAGCTGATTCTGAACTTTATTATAACAGTGACATCTGATCAACCAGCAACCAAAACCAGCCTGCAAACAGTAAAGAGACCGTGTCAAGACATAAGGATATTCATTCGAGGAAATTAATTCACTAATATGAGGGCCTGATTAAGTAGTTCCAGATCATGAATTATTAATTTGATTGAGGAATAAGCTGCTTGATTGATTATGCCAAAGGTACAAATGACTAGTTTGTGCGCTAGAATGACCAAAAATGTCATCCCTGACACCTGCCGGGCTCAATGGGTTTATAGTCCATTATAGTTTATTATATAGGCATTATGATTATTAAAGGTCAGCAGGCCTGTTACACAAAGGCCTGACCGGACCACTGAGAAACTGGAATGCTGGGCCGAGGCCACAGACATCTGGCCAGGGATGAACTAGAATAATTTAAATAAGCATATGTTTACCAAAACAACTGCCATGATGTCATTGAGCAACAACCAGGTCTATGCAACCAGGTCTTTTGAAGCCATTTTGCATATCTACCTAATTTGTATTTATAAGGAATATTATGAATGTTTTTTAAATGTTTTTTTTTATCATGCAGAGGATGTTATGGATTTCACTGTGTTGATGTTTATTATTGTTTTGATTGATATTTTTTATTGCTGAATTATAGTGAGGTCAGATATAGGCGTGGTTTTGGTCCTCTAATGTAGGACAGGTGAACTCACTGCGAGTGGGAGGGCAAACAATGCTCAACTGCATTACAGAATGGTTCTGATGATAGAGCTTTGTATGATACAAGCTACCTGTAATACACCGTATGCATTCAAAAAATAATAGTTATGTTAGTTAAAAGCAATATTATTAAGTTGAACGTGAAACATTTTTTTGTTAAACTTGAAATTCTTGCTTTCAAATAACCTAATATAGTTTTGTGAAATTTGTTGACATTATACATTTAAATAAAGTCAACTTTTTAGTTTTTTCAGTCTGGCTACGAATCTTTTCTTTAAAAGTTCAACGTTTTTGTTTACTATTTCTCAGTTTTCTTTAAATAAATGGACGACAATGGGTCATTCATTTGGATGCGCGTAGATTTTTTTGAACGCTCATAACAATGTCCCTTTTCTGAACAAGTGGGTTTCAAGGTTCAGCCTATGAAAAGAAAGGAGCATGATGGTTTAATGTCCACTGACTCAACAATCACAGCTCCTGACACTTCTCTATTTCCAAACTGAATGTCTCTTCTTCTCTCCTTGTGATTCCAGCAGCTCCCGGCGGGCCTCAGGAGGACAGTGTCAGTTGGACATGGATGTCATGTGACTGCTGACAGCAGAGGTAAAAACAGGCAGACTGGAGGAAGACAGAGTCTGCCCTGAGGTGATGTCATGTGAAAGCAGGTCATGTTTAACTCAAATTACCATTTTGATGAAACAGCTTTTTCAAAACTGACAACAGAAAAGATATAAAACATGCTGCTTTGTGTTAGTATATGCTGAAGCTGCAGCCAGGCCGACTCTCCAGCTGCTTCACACGCAGCATGCAGGACTGTACCATCAGCTGACAGGCCTCTCACTTTCAACCCAGATCAAATAAAGATTTAACGTCTAACTCAACCTTTGTCCTTTGCCTGGTCATTACCACGTGTGTGTGTGTGTGTGAAGGGACACACACTGCCTGGTCATTACCACGTGTGTGTGTGTGTGTGAAGGGACACACACTGCCTGGTCATTACCACGTGTGTGTGTGTGTGTGAAGGGACACAGACTGCCTGGTCATTACCACGTGTGTGTGTGTGTGTATGTGTGTGTGTGAAGGGACACACACTGCCTGGTCATTACCACGTGTGTGTGTGTGTGTGTGTGTGTGTGTGTGTGAAGGGACACACACTGCCTGGTCATTACCACGTGTGTGTGTGTGTGAAGGGAGACAGACTGCCTGGTCATTACCACGTGTGTGTGTGTGTGTGTGTGTGTGTGTGTGTGTGAAGGGACACAGACTGCCTGGTCATTACCATGTGTGTGTGTGTGTGTGAAGGGACACAGACTGCCTGGTCATTACCACGTGTGTGTGTGTGTGTGTGTGTGAAGGGACACAGACTGCCTGGTCATTACCACGTGTGTGTGTGTGTGTGTGTGTGTGAAGGGACACAGACTGCCTGGTCATTACCATGTGTGTGTGTGTGTGAAGGGACACAGACTGCCTGGTCATTACCATGTGTGTGTGTGTGTGTGTGTGAAGGGACACAGACTGCCTGGTCATTACCATGTGTGTGTGTGTGTGAAGGGACACAGACTGCCTGGTCATTACCACGTGTGTGTGTGTGTGAAGGGACACAGACTGCCTGGTCATTACCACGTGTGTGTGTGTGTGTGTGTGAAGGGACACAGACTGCCTGGTCATTACCACGTGTGTGTGTGTGTGTGTGTGAAGGGACACAGACTGCCTGGTCATTACCACGTGTGTGTGTGTGTGTGTGTGAAGGGACACACACTGCCTGGTCATTACCACGTGTGTGTGTGTGTGTGTGTGTGTGTGAAGGGACACAGACTGCCTGGTCATTACCACGTGTGTGTGTGTGTGTGTGTGAAGGGACACAGACTGCCTGGTCATTACCACGTGTGTGTGTGTGTGTGTGTGAAGGGACACAGACTGCCTGGTCATTACCACGTGTGTGTGTGTGTGTGTGTGTGAAGGGACACAGACTGCCTGGTCATTACCATGTGTGTGTGTGTGTGTGTGTGAAGGGACACAGACTGCCTGGTCATTACCACGTGTGTGTGTGTGTGTGTGTGAAGGGACACAGACTGCCTGGTCATTACCACGTGTGTGTGTGTGTGTGTGTGAAGGGACACAGACTGCCTGGTCATTACCACGTGTGTGTGTGTGTGTGTGTGAAGGGACACACACTGCCTGGTCATTACCATGTGTGTGTGTGTGTGTGAAGGGACACAGACTGCCTGGTCATTACCACGTGTGTGTGTGTGTGTGTGTGTGAAGGGACACAGACTGCCTGGTCATTACCACGTGTGTGGGTGTGTGAAGGGACACACACTGCCTGGTCATTACCACGTGTGTGTGTGTGTGTGAAGGGACACACACTTCCTGGTTCTGGTGGTTTGGTTTTGGGATCACACTTCGGTATGTTTTCAGTCAACAGGAAAAATATCTGAATAAAATATTACTTTTTTTCTTATATATATATATTATTAATATCACATGCAGTACCTTGCACATCTGAATTGTATATGTTTCTGATACTTTCCATAAGTCTATATGTGTGTTGCTGCAGTATCTTGGTGTTTCATAGAACATTTCAATGTATCCAGAATATGTTATATTGTGTATTATTTGTGATATAGGTCCTTTCTACTGTATATATGTTTATATTTGCTGTTTATTGTTTTAATTTGATCATGTTTATACTTTATTCCACCTTTTAAATATGTTAATGCCTGAACACACTGCTGCTGAAACAAAATCATTTCCCAATATGGGATGAATAAAGTATCTATTTATCTATCAGTAGTATGTGTATGTGGATTCATTTAATTAAAGTCAACGGTTCAATTATTTCAGTTTGTATTTGAACACAACATATTTAAAACTGTTACATATGCTCCACTGCAAACACATCAGCAGTGTCCATCACAGCCCTGATCTGTATGCTGCTCCTCTTCGCCTCAATGCATGGTGGGAGCATGTGGGTGAATATATATGTGTGTGTGTGTGTGTGTGTGTCTGTGTGTGTGTGTGTGTGTGTGTGTGTGTGTGTGTGTGTGTGTGTGTGTGTGTGTGTGTGTGTGCGCGCGCACGTGCGTGTGCGTGCGTGTGTTGATGGGGTTTTACAAGCCGAGACAAACAGCACTGATCCGGATTGTGGAAATAAGAACATTTTGTTTTCATGGACCTAAATCCCTTTGACCTTGCTTTCTTCCAATTCTCCTCGTTGTTCCACTATTAATATTGTTGTTGTTCCCTCCTCTTATTTTGCCGGTCATAAATAAAAGATAGTGAAAGCTCGCTGAGAGAAGCATTGAATCCTAACAGAGACTTAACTGAGATTGACTTTGTTTGTTCTTTCTGTGTGTTGGTGTGAGACAGAGATAGTCTGACTGGAGTCAGAGAAGAAAAGAGAGAATAATGAATGCCCCTATAAACAAAATGATTATAAATTATCTGACCGGAGAAAACACTTTAGCTTTGGAAGAGGGAATGATCATTGCCGTTATATTTAATGTGATGGAGAGGAGGCGGCACAGGGAGAAGTTTTGGAAATGTCCATAAAACTCCAGTCAATTTGTGAAAGGCCAGCTCTAATGAAAGGCTCACACATAGAATCTCAATATAAATCCATCATACAGCTCATAATGACGCTTACACTGAAATACAAAATCACACAGATTGGCCTATATTAGATTTAGGCAATATACGGAAGTATCCCTGGAAGTCAGATTTCGGTCTCTCACACACACACACACACACACACACACACACACACACACACACACACACACACACACACACACACACACACACACACACACACACACACACACACACACACACACACACACACACACACACACACACACACACTGCTCATATTTAACCCATTACACCAGGGGGGTCCAAACTACATGCTTTTCTTATATTGTACTTCTGAAATATATAAAATATATTACACCGTTAAATGAATGTGTCAATAAGCCCACTTTTCAAATAAATTCAGTCAATTATTGTTGAAAAAAATGTCTAACAAATATTAGTTGATAAAAAAAGCCCAATATGTAATTACCATCACAAGCTTGAAATATACCCTTCCTGTTTCACCTCATGATAATCAATCTGAGCCTTCTGTTTTAAGGAATGAGCTGCCAGCACTGTTTGTAACTAAATGAATGAAATCCTATGAAGAGCTGTGATGTAGCCTGTTTGTTTGTCATAAAGTATATTCAAGTATCAAGAATAATTTACAGACATTTGATTGATTTGACTAACTTATGACTTAACTTACGAGGCAATATAGGCCCAGTCCTTTGTATGTTTTTCTGTATCTGGCCCTCAGTGAAAACAGTTTGGACAGCCCTGTACACAGCACACGTTAATATGAATTCCTTAAAAGGATAACCCAGGTTTATTCAAACGTATCTCTCCCACTCTCCCACTCTCCCATTGACAGGTATGAAAGTGGCAATACTTTTCATAAAGCCAAATGAAGAGCTAAAGTTACAATGTTTTAATCAAAGGAAACATTTATTAACCGAAGCACCAGCATAAGAACATAGTATCAGAGTGTTTATGAATGTATAAACGATTCTCTGTCATCAAAGCAGTTTCCTCTCTGCAGCTCTATTTCTCTCTTTCTGTTCCTCTCTCTCTCGGCCTCTCCTTCTCTTTGTGGGTTGCTACAATAGAGGAAATTGTAATTAGGACCCAAAGTTCTGTTACATCCACCGAAAGCCAGCAGGCAGAGAAATCAACTGATGTGTGTGTTCTGTTGATCTGCTCCGCTCAGTGCCCCACCTTCACACACCTTCACACACCTTCACACACCTTCACACACCTTCACACACCTTCACACACCTTCACAGCACACAGTGAGCCATAGAAACATATTAGGCCTGAACAGAGGGGGCAACATATCCCAGCAAGTTACGCGCAGTGCGACTGAGTTTTTCATAGCGGTAGCTACAGTATACCATCATTTTAAAGTCAATCAAATAATTTCAATTAATATTGGGAGCGGTCGTAGTATGTGGCCGTGTAATAAGCAGGATAATGTGCAACGAGGCATTATTGAAAAAAGAACACCGACAGCTTACTGACATTCTGGACCCACTGACCCTTCAACTTGTTATGGTGCACTCTCTAACTCTCCAATGCTTCTCTTCAAATGACAATCCAACAGCCCTCATAACTGACATGCAAATGATGCTTCATTGGTTTCATAGTTTAGACATCACAGGTCCTGCTTCAGGTTTGACTCATCAGATGTTAGTTAACATAGTTGAACAGCTAAGAAGCAAACTAACAGATCAGTACCTTCAGGGCTTCCTTAAACTGTAAACAGGTTTCAAGAAGATCAGGCATCCTGCTCAGAAATATGATCTAGATCTTGTTGAATATGAAATCAAATACAAACAATCCAACACAATGATCGCTTTATATTCCAAAAACTTCTCAACAGCCCCTACCTGCAGTACAATATGTTAAATGTTACATTTTTGTCAAATGTATAAAATATCAAATATATGATTGTGCAATATAAACTGCTGCACCAAGTGAATGTATGTGTGTTATGTGCAGCCTCAGCTCAGTCTGTTTGCACCCAAGCTGTTTCCATAACACTGTGGTTCAATTGAAATACAACTGTTCTATTAACATACATAAGTGAATGTGTAGGTAAAACAGATATTATCTCATCTTCTGTATTCAAGAGATTTCTCATAATTGCAAAATAAAAATAAAATATGGATTAAGGATTTTGATGTTCTTGTAAGTGGAATAGCCAGCATTACCTTTATCTTACAGTATGTTAGGAAACAGTTTGGACTAAGCACTGAGGGGGTAAGTGAAGAAAAGAGAACTGAAGCATTACTGAAACTACTGTTTCCACCTTTGTATTGCCAATTGTTACGCACATTGAGCTGGTGGAATGCATTTTGGTGACAACAAAAATAATGTTTGTTTAACTTATAATCAAGTCTCTGAATTGTTATTCGTGTTAATGTAAAAGCAGGATTTCACTGTTGTACTCCAGGTCACAGTTAGATAACTCAGGCTCAAACTGATCTTCAAATTAAATCGTTTTTGCAGTTAATAAAATAAACATACGGTACTTAAAGCAGAGGAGTTCATGTTTCTTTCTAGAGCTATAAAGCTCTCATACGCGGCTTCTCTTTGTTCATCGGGCACTGTTGGACATCGTGTACTTGGCACCACTCTACAAACCTTCTGAATGAGTGTGAAGAATACTGCTGCAAGTGTTTGTGCACATGCATACTTGTTTAGAAATGTTTCATCTTATACATCTATCACCATGATTTACCGTAGGAAGAAGAGGGGAAGATGCCTCAGTGAGCGGGTAGTAAATCAACATTTCTTTGTTTATAAAATGGCTGCTGTTTAAATTAGAGTTAACAAATCATGAGCGTGGGTGTTAACTTGGACAGAGCTGTGTTTATTGTTCACTGTTTCATTTGTGGGCAAACTTGTGTGCTTGCTATTATCATATATTTTCCTGAAGCCACAGCAGGTGTGGGCAACTTCTACACAAGCCATGCTGTGTGTGTGTGTGTGTGTGTGTGTGTGTGTGTGTGTGTGTGTGTGTGTGTGTGTGTGTGTGTGTGTGTGTGTGTGTGTGTGTGTGTGTGTGAATGTATGTGTCTGTGTGTCATTGTTTTCTTCTCCAAATTGTTATTGTTCCACCCATGACCCATTTCTCTCAGCCAGCCACCCCCACACACACCTACACATGTGTATACTACACACACACACACACACACACACACACACACACACACACACACACACACACACACACACACACACACACACACACACACACACACACACACACACACACACACACACACACACACAGTAAGTACAGTAAGCGAGCACTCAGTCACACACACCCTCACACACAGACCCTCCCAGCTGGAGCTCAGCAGCACATCAGCAGCTGAAGTGGATCCGTTGACCCCCTGCTTGTACTCGCTGTGGCTGCTGAGGCCCAGGATAACATATCCTTAAGCCTGCCTATTACCGCCGTGCCCCCCCCCAGCCTCCACTCAGCTACCATAGTCCCTGTCCACGCTCTCAAGCTTCATAAGTATTACCATCATCCCTTGTTGTGTTTCAACCTTGGAGCGAATACCCTGAGTTTTGGGAGGATTGTCTCATCACTCAACTCAGCTGAAAAGTGGTGAGCACAGAAACAAAACTGTGCTTGATCTGAGAGAGCGACATTCATTCAGGAAGAAACTACATGCTACAGAACACGTTGAATGAAAATAGTACATAAAGAATGACAACAAAACCGATATTCCAAGCCTGAGCATTCATTATCATTACCCCCCCCAACGGCATGGAAGCTGACCTGGCCACACTGAAAGAACTGAAACGATGTATTATGTCAACAGATTTCAGATAAGGTCAGTTGAAAGCAATAATATCAAGGTTCAACATAATATTATTGCTTTCAACTAACCTAATACAGTTATGTGAATCTTTTTGTCATAATACATTTAATTAAAGTCAATGTTTAATTGTTTCAGTGGAGACTCAGCGGATAAGGCTGACCTGTGCTTCTCTTTCTCAGCTGCACCACCTTTCTCTGCCCCCCCACCCACAGCACATAACCCTAACGTCAAAAATAGACCAGCCGTGTATTTTTAGCGGAGCCCAGCGCCGAGACGCTTCTGGGACGCTTCTGAGCCGTAACGCGGAGCGTCTGGTGGAATAACAACCATTGACTAGAGTGGCCGCGATTGCTGTGAATGCCGCGGCGCAGCCGTAACGCGGCCGTATCGCGGCGCAGACGGACCCGGTGGAATCCCGGGGTAAACTAACCTAATACAATTGTTCTGAACCTGTCGAAATAATATAAGTCACTGTTTAATGTTTTCAGTTTACACACCCAATAGTTAATTTGACTTGAGGTATTGATAGTTTTCATTGGACAAAGCCAATCTCTTGTGTCGACAGCTTGATTTCACATTCCCTGAGCCAGTGTGGACACTACAGTGAACATTCGGGGAGGATTTTGTCAACCCACTAAACTTCAAAAGAAGCCAAGTTCAGTAAGAAAAAAGGTCCAGATCAAGTCTCCCGGTATGCTACACATTGAGTTTCTGTGTAACTGCTCCCAATTTGCACATGGTAGATTGAAATACCACCATTAGAGTGGAATTGATGAGAGTTATTATTTATTGGTAGCAGTCAACAGTGAGCAGCTCACCGTGCAAGCTACAGACAACATAATCTGTGTTTTAGCCATTCTGCTAATCCATCTGTGTTTCCAACATATTGATTGCACTGTTCATTGGCAGATATGTGGAGCACACTGCAGCGTGGATGGAGTAGCTCCTTTGGACGTCTTTTATAATAATATTCCATCTTGAACAATTTCAAACCAGTGGCGGCTGGTGCATTGTTCTCCAGAGGGGGCTCTACCAAAATGTAAGCAAATTTATACACAAACTCAAAACATATGTCATATTACAACGCAGGGCTAGCTCAAAGGCACACAGCACTATTATTTTAGTGCCTGTTTTTGTTAATGATAAAATAAATAAATGACTTCTTTGTTTGCAAATGAGCAGTGATGTTGCTCCATGCTAACACTTGACCATTCGTGGTAGCAGCAAATATGAGACAAGAGCAAAATATATACAGAGATACATGTAGATGACTGATATGACTGACCCACACACACTGACCGACTAAAGGGAGTTCAGAGTTATGGAGCGGTGAGATCGCCCAATAAAACTCACATACTTACCACACACACACATACACACACACACACACACACACACACACACACACACACACACACACACACACACACACACACACACACACACACACACACACACACACACACCTAGGAGAGCCTAGCTGTGCGGAGGGGTCCCTGTGAGGATGTGTTCTCTATAAGGTGGCAGATTGTTGGGTGATGAATGAGAGTAGGAGTCAGGCCCTTCAAATGGCCTGTAAGCTGCTGTATTGATTTTTGGTTGCTCGCGAACAGTCTCTGGGGAAAACAAAGCCATCGCCCACAGCGTCTGATGTACCTCCATCTAAAATGCACGCCCTTTAAAACACACTCACCCTACACACAGAGCCGGCCTCACGTGTGAGCCGACTGATCCTGGCTGCCTACGGAACATTTTAACTCCTGTGCAGGATAAAAAACTCTAGAAGAAGAAGAGCACTGCCTGAGCTCTCAAGAAACATCAAACTTGTGTGTGCTTGAAATCCTAAAAGAAACAATCGAGCCGAGTATTCATGCTCATAGTGGCCTGAAATGTTTTTGCAGTAGCTGTAAACAGTGCCATATACAGTAGTTACAATTGTATTTTTTTTTTTAAATCACTGCAAACATACAGTATTTGCTGCTGTTTCAGAATAATGATATTGCTTTGGTTCAAACCAATGGAGCAGATATTTTGTATTTAAGATTTAGAATAACTTGTACATCTCAGAAATAATTTGGGGAGCATTCGGTGACAGTCTGCCGGCAGCTGAGATGCTGCCTGACATATTGCCATCTGGAAATTGCCAATTTGACCAGATGGAGAAGCTATTCAGCTTGCCCAAATGTGGTGTGATGCACTCCACAGCCACTCGCTAACTGTTCATGGGAGTTTTCGGATCAACTAACAGTGAGCGTTTAGGAAAGATGGCGGTCCCCTGTCAACGCCAAATGCTTACATGTGGCAGAGCTCTGAGGCAAGAGTAAATGTTTTGTAATGTAGAACACTGGAGACACACAAAGTAAAATGTGCCATATAGAAAAACCTAGAACTGTATCTAACTAAAAGTACTAAATGTAGTAAAATGGCCCCCTATGAAATGTAATTGAATATTTAAATGCTTGTAATATTATTACTCATGTATTTATGTACAAGCAGGATTTCACAGTATTAGTTGGCTAAGACAGCATTGTTTACCCCTGCAAGTAATGATTATCGTCATTATTGATTAGTAAGAGGATCGTTTTCTTGATAAATCGAGGGATTACTTGAAAAACTCTAAAAAAGGGAGGAATGTTGTCACAAGGATATCCTGCACATTCTCACATACTCACACAACTAGAGAATCATGTAAATCAAATGAATGATGAATAATAATTATTAAATAATTGACCTAATTCAAATAAATCTGAGACAAAATAGTGCTCTGTGGGAAAATTAAAGAGAGTAAGGAATTATGGAATATAAGAAATAGAGAATATTTGAATAGCATACATAAATTAAAAGTGTGAAAAACCAACCTCAACTGCTGCAAAACGTAATAGTGCTAACAAAGTGAATAACAAATGCGGTCCTAACACGAAGAAGAAATTCAAATAAAAAAGTTCTCATGGTTGGAGACTAAACTTCCTTCATTAGCAGGAAGTGCCTCTTTGGAGGGCATCTGCTTATATGTGATGAAAACGGCTGCGTGGAACATATTACTGTCTAGACAATCTGGCCATCTTTGTCCCAGGGCGCCCCCCCCCCTCCACAGACTGAATATTTCATCACAGGCAGATGGCAGATCCGCAGAGAGGAAATGCCTTACACCACAGCTAACCTGAGCTGGGTGAAGATGCAAAGACAATAGCATCCAGCAGCTGGCTAACACACCGGAGACTCCAATAACAAAGTTTGTGTGCTAGCAGAGATTTCTAATTGATTTGTTTTTCCCCCGGCTCACCAGCTGCCGGTGCCAGATTAACTAAACCGAGTGTCAGCCTCCGTCTGAGGAGGACTCACACGACGGCTTCACAGGGGAAATGGTAAGGTCAGCCAGGAACAACCCAGCGCTGAGAAGAAATCTGTGAGAAAGCAAGAAATGGTCCAAAACTGTTGTTAACTTTAAATTCTGAAGTGAAAGTTCTCTAAAGAAAATGAAGAACAGTCTTCATTGTTGTTTATCTATTGAACATACAGCCTTAGCTGCTCAGGCTTACCTAATGTTATTCATTTTTTGAAGAACTTCAAACTTTTATCTGACATCCCTTTAACTACTCAAGGATTTTAATTTAAATAACTTCAATTCAACATGTGTTTAATGAATGAATCCAAGTTAATTGACAAACACAGAGTGAAAACGACGAGCAATAGATCAACAGTCAACTTGAGCTATAATCAGGGGTGCACATCACCTTTTTGCCCAGGTCCTGGAGATGTTGCTTGGTGCGCATCCTTAAAATGAAATAAACCGGACCTTTTGAGGGGTACTTGACTTTATGCGCTAGGGAGCACGCTCATGAACTGTTCGCCAGAGCCTCGCAGCAGGGTTACTGTGTTGACTGCATTGTGAGGTGCCAATGAAGTCTAACCCTTTAAAAAAAGTTATATATGGCTATGAATATTTCAATTAAAAGCAGAAACTTAACGTCCATTGCCAACACTCTCACATCATTCAAACAATCCCTCAAAACTCACCTTTTCACTCTTGCCTTCAACTCCTAATCAACTAACCCCTTGCCCTTATTCCACCTAGCTTAGCACTTTCTACTTTTGTTGTTATTTTGTTTTACTTGCTTGTAAGCGTTTGAGCACCAGGAAAAGCGCTTTATAAATGTAATGTATTATTATTATTATATATCATGAGTTCCTCTACGATGGTACAACCTACCACTGACCAGATTCAGTGGGGGCAGCATCTAATCATATTCCTAAGCAAATACAATGAAAAACGGATTGATTTAATATTACGTTTAAATACAAATATTAGGTTCCACTTAATATAATTGCTTTCAACCTTCCTGATACAGTTATGTGACATTTGTTGACACAATACATTTAATCAAAGTCAATGTTTCAGTTTTTCAGTGCACGCTGGAGATGATGTAATGAGACGAACAGATTTCTCTACGCTGTAACTACATTTGACCCAGGTCTCCCGCTCCAGCAGCTACTTCCTGTTCCCTTCAGAGAGAGGTGAGTAAACAGCTAATACAGTGTCGGACTTCCTCTCTTCTCTCTGCCATGCCGTAGTTAAAACCCCATCAACACTCCACCAGCTTCCTTCCCAAACGTGCCCACCTTTGGCCCAGCGCACTATACGTACCATAAATCAACACTGGCAACAAATAACATTACAATCATTCAGTAATGGATTGCACCTTTCACTGGGGGTATGCGCGATCCATTAAAATTCAATTTAGCCCACACTTATTTCTCCAAACAAGTAAAAGTGCCAGTCATCATTTTGTGATGCAGAGAGAGACTCAGGCACTTTTGGGCTGGGGAGATTGATGAGAAGAGAGATTAACACTTCATTTTCAACGCCACTGGAGATAGCCAGACCATAATGAGATAAATGGACTGAAAAGAGAGTAAAAAAAGGGAGAAAGAGCAGAGTGAGACAGAGTGAGTGAGACAGACAGAGGGAGACACACAGACAGAGTGAGAACATATAAAGATCCAGGAGAAGAGTGAAGAGTGTTTGAGCCGGCATGTCTGACAGGGTTTCAGCCCCGGGGGGCAGGAGGTGGTGGGGTGGGAGTGGACGAGGCACAACATGAATGCTACATCTATTACCTATAAGTCAAGCAGCCAACATTAACCCTGTCCACCTGCTGACCTCACAAAGGCACCTCAATCTGACAGGCTCAGGTTCCACACATCGCAATCTGAAGGATAACCATTCCATCTTCCATCTTGGAACTATTTGTATCTACTAAAGAGGGTCCCTGCTGCCCACAGTGCACTTTTTCTGATTTATTTTTAACAGAGATGCTTCTTGAAAGGTCCCCTATTATACTTTTTTTCCACAATATATTATAATTCTCAGATGTATACAAACAATATAACACAAGTGCTTGTCTGAAACACCAAACAGATCATTGCAGCATCTCATAATCCCCTCTGTTTCAGCCCTGTTCCAAAAGTGCTGATTCTCTGTCTGTAACTTTAAATGCTAATGAGCTGCTGCTGGCCACGCCCCTCTGAGAAGTGATTGGTTTAAACAAACACAATGGTGCTCTAGGAGGGGGGTTACATTGGTTGGTTATTGGCTAATGGTTACACAACCCAAAAAAACATTGTGACATCACAAAGTGGCCAAAATCTGATCAGACCATTTTAAGACAGGTTTTTATAAAGATGGATCAGGACAAATAGAGAGAGAATCTTTTTTCCTGAAAATGTCCAAGTCTCTTAACATGTTCAACCCGGAGGCCCCCGCGGGCAGGAGCTGCGGGGTTTTTTTCACGAAACTTTGTCTCAGGGCTTCTTAACATTTAAAAACACAATAATGTGTCATACCCACTTAACGGGAAGAAACTCAGCTAACTGACGATACGAACCATTTTTACCGAAAAAAACACAAGTCTCACGAGAAGCGTTTAAATGAGCCCTGAGCGAAGATTTTTTTTTAAATGTTGGAGTCAAAATGCACCAATCTGGTGCATTTTGATGGGGAAATAAAGAGACTAGATCTATGGAAACACCCATATGAAACAGAACTGTATACATTTAAATAATCATAAAATCCTAAGAACATGGCCATAACCCAATAACATACCATATCCAATATAATAATACATTTTTTTTAAAGTTGTTTATTTATTTATTTTTGGTTCATTTATAGTTGTGAGTGTGTCTGTGCTCCTGAACCAGCCTCTCCTGTCTCCCTCCTCTCCCTCCCTGCTCCTCTTTGAGGCAGCAGCAAAGACTAGTTTTAGCTCCCAACAAGTTTTAAAAGTTTATCTTACCTTTTTTCACCTATTTAACATTTGTTTCTTTTTATTCGGCAGGTCTCCCTTGTAAAAGAGATCGTTGATCTCAATGGGATTTTTGGCTACTAGAGTGTATGACAGCTTCCGGTTTTGGGCATTCTGGCTACGCATCACTCTATTCACCAATGGGTAATGTTTAGATCGATTTTAGGAACTTCCCCTCGATTCTATTGGCTCTAACGGTACACATTTTATTACATTTTATTACATTTTATTTATATAATTAAATCGATTTTTTGTTTGTTTTATCTGAGTGTTCCAGGGTATTCTCTGAATACCTTGAAGGCCCTGACGGTTTGCCACTGAGCTCGAAAATGACATTCCCAGAACAAATGACTATTTCTAAAAGGGGTAAATTAATTAAAACAAATTCTCAAAGTAATGATAGTGGTGGTGTCGATCTTCAGCCCACCTCACTATCCATTAGACCACCACTATCATTACTTTGAGAATTTGTTTTAATTAATTTACCCCTTTTAGAAATAGTCATTTGTTCTGGGAATGTCATTTTCGAGCTCAGTGGCAAACCGTCAGGGCCTTCAAGGTATTCAGAGAATACCCTGGAACACTCAGATAAAACAAACAAAAAATCGATTTAATTATATAAATAAAATGTAATAAAATGTAATAAAATGTATATAAAATGAATACATGAGAATCGTATCTGTGTTGTTGATCTGTAATATTACAGTGTTACGTTGATTTGTTTGTCCTTCTCGGGCCATGCACTACGCATTTCAGTGGTTTTGTGTTAGAAAATGAATGCAACCAATCAGATAGTTTTCTGGGTCTCTGGGTAGAATATCCTTCAACAAGGTATTCTATATCCTTGATAGAATGCCCTGGCCGTTGCACTGTGTGTGTCTACAGAAGTTCCAGTTGGTCCAGTTGTGATAGACACGGTTCGCCACAGCTTGATTGAATGCACCCATTTCTTGCAGATGTTCTGCACTATGAATTAAAATGATAATACAGGCACTTAAAGTATATTATAAAGCAAGGAATTATTTAGACTCAAATTCAATTATATTTGTAATGTTCTATTGTTGTTTCCTTTTCTGTGTTAGTGTTTGCTGTGCTTTCTGAAGATTTGACTTCACTTGTTGTTATGATCCTATGACCCCGTGAAGATTCCTCTGATGCTGAAGTGTGGTTTTCTGTCATCTGATTATATTTGTTAGATGCATCTTTCCTCTGAATATACTAGTACGAGTCAATTCTCCAACCTTGGAGCATTGAAATGTTAATCAAATCTTTAGCACCATGCCCAGAGTTTGCCTGGCTGTGTGCTAAAGTGTTTCCTCCTCACATCACACACACAGCTATTAGCCGCAGAGTGCCGTGTTTATGGCCTGGGCTCGTTAGTGTCTGGCTCCCTTATGCTCCTTTATGCATTTTGTACAGCTTTTATAATCTTAAATTATTAATGTGTGTTGTTCTTTACTGTTTAATGTGTGACCTTTCATATCCCGCCATCTTGCCTTGAAAAACAGTAATGTTCATCTTAGTGCAGTTTAAGTAAAGGTCATATGAAAGTAAGAGGAAAGTATAAATACAGCCAGCCGGTCAGGAGTTCAAATTAAGCATTGAAAGGGCTGTGATTTAGTAAGCTGGAAGCAGCGGGGGGGCAGTGCTCAGCGGGGGGCTAAGTAGGGTGTCGCCACTCATACGCCTCCCTCTCATCTGACTGCAGCAGTGCATTAAAGAGGGCGGTCTCCCCCCCCCCCCCCCCGCTAATGAGGCTGCATGTTGCTCCTTCCAGATCAATATGTACCACAGGATAACAAACACAATACCTGGCAGACAACACAATATGTGTACATATCTTTTCATTCTGTAATGATCATGAAAGTGTTTCTTTAAACTCGTGAATTTTTTTAAAATAAATAACCATTTGAGAAATATAGCATTTTACGCTGTAATGTCATCCTTATGGAAGTTTGATATTATTCATATTGAACAGTGGGGTAAAGTAACTTGACTGTCCATTTTATGCAACTTTGTACTTCTTCTCCACTAGAATTCAGAAGTTAATATTGTACCACTCCAGTACATTTATGTAGTACCTTCAGTTACTTTGCAGATATGGATTAAAGATAACAAATATAATCAGCACACTAAAACATATATGATTCTGAAATGGGCCAATCTGCATAATGAGTACTATTACAATTGGTACTTACTTAATACTTTTGTACTTTTACTTGAGTAACATTCTGAATACAGGACTTTTACTTGTAACAGAGTCCCTGTACAATCTGTTTTTGTAAAAGTACTGTAATTGTCAAACACATTTAAAACATCTGGTAATATTTTTTAGAACTGCATCTTAAATCGTACTAAAGAAACCACGCGCTATTTCACATGATAACCACAATCTGTGCTGTGGCTCCTCCTGTCTGACAGGTTCTGCAGCCTTTAGTGGGAAAGAGTTCAGAATAAAGATTCATTATGAGACCAGGGCTGACATTCAGTGAGTCCCTGCAGGGGGCGCATGCTGTTGCATGTTCAATTACGCTTCACACTGTTCATTCCTCTATTGTCTTTGTCGTCCATGCATGGTTATTCTTTTTTTATTCTTTTTTTCTCCACGTTTAGCTCACAGATTGAAATCATATTTCACATTCAGATGCAGATTCCACAGTAAAATGATACCATGGACACCATCTGATTCCTGGTATGCACACTGTTCAGAAATATGTCCTGGTTGCCACCTTTTGTCTTTACACATGCAGACCTGATCCTCACGTTTCTACTGAGCCCAGCATGACACACACTAACACAGTATATATACTTTCCTATACTTGTTTATGTGTATAATAATCATAATAATTTGTTCTAAAACAGATCAAGGCCGTTAGGACTGCACAGAAATGAATACTTTAAGTTTGAGGATTGCTCTTTAAATCCTCGTCTTCAGGATAATCTAGCAGCATTCAGAAGCAATAACACAAAGCATACAGTACATGTCACCATGGAGATCTTTTCAATACTTGAAGTAGATTATTGATTTGCAGGAGGTTTTATAATTGGACAATGTATATATATATAAATATATATATATATATATATATATTAGGGATGTAACGATACCAAAAACCAGAGGTGGGATCAAGTCATTGTTTTGCAAGTCCGAGTCAAGTCTCAAGTCTTTGCGCTCAAGTCCGAGTCAAGTCTCAAGTCAGGATGGGAAAGTTCAAGTCAAGTCCAAGTCCAAGTCCTTGACAAAACGAGTCTTGTCTAGATCCCTCTGCAGGTGGTACTTTAAGTATAATTTGATGCTAATACTTTTGTACTTTTACTTGTAACATTTTGAATGCAGGACTTTTTATTGTAACCGAGTATTCCTACACTCTGGTACTTTTACTCAAGTACAAGATCTGAACTTCTCCCACCTCTGACAATAAATCCTGAGTGGTTACCAAAAAAAAACCCTGCTCTGAAAGTTATTTTCATTTTAGAAATCCTGCACTCAGCTTTGCTTTCTCCAAGATCATTGAAATGCAGCCAGATGCTACTAATTTTTTCGGTCTTCGCTAATTTCTTGACTTTTTCCGACGCGCTTGCATTTAAATCCGGCTCCCCGTCTCCCCGTGGCTCTGTAGCTGGCCTGTACCACTACACCTGCTGTCTTTGGAGCGTCTGCCCCCCACCCTTCTTTCATATAATGGTATGATCCTAGTGTGTCCTCGCATATGATTGGCCGCATGGTGGCTCAGCAAAATAAAGTCCCGCCCCTGCCTGCATGGATTCTCAGCAAAAGTAGCAGCGGCTGAAGATTCTGCTCTCCTAACGGCAGCTCGCGATCGGCGTGTTGGAGACCCCTGAATTAAATTATCAAGTCACCTCAAGTCAGAAGGCTCAAGTCCAAGTCAAGTCCTGAGTCATTGGTGTTCAAGTCCAAGTCGAGTCGCAAGTCTTTTGTGATGTTGTCAAGTCGAGTCCAAAGTCATCAAATTGGTGACTCGAGTCTGACTCGAGTCCAAGTCATGTGACTCGAGTCCACACCTCTGCCAAAAACTCACGGTACGATAATTTCGCGATAAAAAGTCCACGGTACGATATTTATCGCGATATTGAAAAATAAAGAAACATTTTTTTGAAAATATTTCTTTACATTGTTTTTTGACTTGAATTTTTTTTTCTTTATTGAATAATAAATCTGATTTGTACAGCATTTTAGTAGTATTTTAAAGTGTCAACAATATAATAATCAGACCCTGCAATAAAATAAATCAAGTTTCACTTTAGTTTAGCAACTCAAACTCACTAACTCACTCACTCAGCATCATCAGACAGGTTTTTAGGAATATGAGCATGCCCACATTTCCAGGTAGAAGCTGGGATGTTTGGGCGTTTACAATATCCCCTGCTGTGGAAAAAACTCTCTTGCTTGGTACTGATGTTGCTGGGACAGAGAGATATGCTTTGTCCATGGGTGACAGCAGTGGGTAAAACTGTGCATTGTCTCTCCACCACTTCAAAAACAATACAGTTTTGTAAAATGTACATTGCAGATGTACATTTGTAAGTTAGCTAAAAAGATAGCCTTTAGACAGTTATCATTGCCATTAATTGCCTCGTCAAACTACGAAAACGTTCGTTTGTCACAAAATAAATGACACTTGTTTGACTTAGATTTGAGGGCATGGGCTTGAGCATGATGTAATTATGTTACCTATCACATTCGCTAACCTGTCTGTCTTTAAATTCTTTAAACAGCTCTGGATGCCGGTCGGCGAGGTGCTTAGCCAAGTTTGATGTGTTGGCTCCCTTGGTTTGCAGGGATCTAAAACATTTCTTACAGACCGGCCTCGTGGTGTCCGTAGGCTTGCCCTCACTGTCAGAGATATAGCTCAAATACTTCCAAATTTCGCTTCTGGCGTCTTTTTTGTCAACAAGCCGAGGCGCAGCGGCAGTTGCACTCCCACTTGCAGCCATGCTTCTCGTTTTCTCACATGCTCTGGCAGCTAGCGCGTGCACGAGAGAGGGGAGGCACTTAGAGCGTGCTTGAGAGGGGAGGGGCTGCAGGCACGGCTGCAGGGAGTGGAAGCAGAGCGCTGAACACACACGGCTCTTATTAAAACAGCGCTTTCTCACCGGAGTACTTTTCCCCGTTATTCTTAAAGTACCGATACTAATGAAACGGAGGAATCGTAACGTTTTTAACGGCAGGGTATCGCGGTACCTTCCAAGTATCGGTACACTGTGCAACACTACAATGGGACCACCTGGTTAAATAAAGGTTTAAAAAAAAATCGCGGTAGATTTTGTCAGTCTCACGACGGTATTGAGACATTTATTTACCGCGATATCGCGATATTCGATATATCGTTACATCCCTAATATATATATATATATCTGAACAGATTGCCTTTTATATTCCCTCAGTATTTCCAGTGTATTCCAGATCAGCTGCATCTAAAATTATACACCATGGCTAATTAAAATGTAATTACATTTTATAAACCCTGAAACATTTATTTACTACACTATCTTTATTATACTCCTGCAATACATCACAAGAAGTATTTAACCCTTGTATGGTATTCGGGTCTGTGGGACCCGTTTTCATTATTTAGCTAAAGAAAAAGAATATGATCAATTATTTTTTCAAACTCACACTCAACAACCCTGTCTCCTAAAAATTACGTTCCCACAGAACTAAACTGCATTCTCAATTACGTTTAGCTAGAAACATATTTTCTCACACGTTACGCAGGGTTGCCAACTTTGGGTACCTGGCTGGAGTGAGATTTTGATATCATGGGTTTAATTGGGTTTAATTACACATATGCGCATGAAATGACTGCTATCGTGTCAGCAGCGAGACCTTAGCATATATATAGGATATATATACAATATATACAAATACACAATAATGGACACAGATTATAAAGGGCACACAGTTTCATTCACTAATGAAAGTCAAACATGTTTGTTTCCACTGTTTTATTGTGTGCCTGTCGCGATAAGCAATTAATTGACTTATCGTACGATAAATAAAAATGAACTCGATAACTTTTCTGACCTCGATAAATTGCCATTTACATGAGGATGTGACTAGCAGTTTGAAAGGATGTACTTTAATTATTATTATATATTATTATGTCAGTGGTCTAAAATGGTCATATGATACAACGGTGCCGACAATATTATCGTTTATCGCAATAATTTCCGGGAAAATGTATCCACAAAATTAATTATCGTGAGGCCTATACATGAAACACACACACACAAACAAATCTACAGACTTACTCCAAACTGCCAAATATATTAATTAACACACTCACTCTCATATACTCTTTGACTCTATTTTGGCCTAGTAGAACAATAAGCAGCAGACTTTTACTTTGTATCATTTCTACTGGATCTTAGATCTGCGCATGCGCAATACGGGTCGGCAGTTGCGGCTCCAGAGTATTTTTGTTGGGTAATCTATGGTAGGGCTAACCCATACAGTGGTGGGGCTCAAGTCAGTATTTGCAATGTAATTACATACACGCTCCCTCCGACAGTGAAACGCCACGCGTGAGGTTTAGATTATTTCCCTGTCTCAATCCAAATTGAACTGTATGAAATAAAAAGGCACATTTGTCTTGTAGTAAATAAAAAGGGCGACCTGGAGCCAATCCTGCAATTTCCCCACAGGTGAAAGAGTTGACATGCTGAAAACCCAACCCCTGCAGGGGGGTCTGGGGGGATTCTCCCCCAGGAGATTTTTTTAAATACTAACATCAAATACACATTCTGGTACTCTCTTGAGAAGAAAAATAAATAAATCTATTACCACACGACATATTTAAAAAAATGAATGCCATTTTAGTTTTTTGTTACTTTGTTCTGAAAGCTGAACCTGCTGCTCCTCACAGAGAGAAGAGGGACGAGGCTGTGTGAATTACTTTACATTGTGGATAAGGGTGGATAGCCCCCATTGTTCTGTGTGTCAAAATGAAAGACAGCCCACACACCTATCAATCATCAAACCGTGGGGTCTTATTTCATTACGTGTTGATTTCTATCAACACGTAATGTTGTATCGATGTATAGAGATGTCCTACCGCAAAAGTATTCTCCGTCGGGACTTCCTGCAACAACACCACGCCGTTATCGTGATTCTGATTGGCCAGAAGACATTATCAAAGATGTTCTATTGAGAAGACGATCACTACGTGACAAAAGTTTTGAAAACCGTTTCTAGTCTTCTAGTCTTCTTGTTTTTGGCGTGAGAATAGTTTGGGCAGCGTGAGAGCGTGAGGTTGAGAGTGAAAGCGTGTGTCACACGCCAGATTCGTGAGAGTTGGCAACCCTGCGTTACGTTGGTTATGAACGTATCTCAAATACGTTTATTTTCTACATATCTTCTAGAAACATATTTTCTCCCACGTTACGTTTGTTATGAACTTATCTCAAATACGTTTATTTTCTACATATCTTCTAGAAACATATTTTCTCCCACATTACGTTTGTTATGAACTTATCTCAAATACATTTATTTTCTACATATCTTTGCCATTTATTGTCTTGCTTATAATAATGATAATAGTCATTTATAAATATCATTTTAGAGCACACATTTGAAATCGACGATCGGGCTCGATATCCTATGGTTAAATTAAAATCAGTAGGCAAGGCTGTAATTTCGCCAGCTGCGAGGCATAGTTTTAACATGCCAAAAAGCTGCTGTGTCGTTTATTGCACCTCAAACATTAAAACAAATCCAGAGTTACGTGTTTCTGTACTTCCTCTAAGAAGAAAGGACAGTATACAACAGAAGAGCTCTGTGGCTTCAGGCTTGATCGCCGTTCAAATGACAGCTGGTTTCCCCAAAAGTGGGCAGCGCTGTAAAGTGACGTAGGAAAGATCCTCAGCTCGCTGATTGGATGTTTTAGCCGCAATGCACGTCGGGATATGGTGTTAATGCGATATGAAATCCGAAAAAAGAATCAGAGTTTAGGATGGCCGAAGACACTACACTACCCATAATCCCCAGCTATCGTTTGGGACTACAGTCCCGTTGACAAACCCCGTGATTAATCTTCAAGATCTGGGATTGGATGTTGGAGTGGCAGTGCGCCAAGGTTACGCCGAGCGCCAAACAGCTCTTTGAAATGGAACGAAACCACGGCAGACTTTCCAAAACTGGACTCGAACGCCCCCCCAGAACTACACATGCTGGCTATTGTGTTTCGCAACATGTTCTATGGCACGTCTCTACTGGGAATTGTAGTTTTAAAAGACGTTTTCGTTTTTCCCAAAATTAGAAGTTGACAGTATTAAACTGTTTACACCCTGGAGGTTTAGGGGATAGGAAACAAATTGGTGTGTACAAATGTAAAACATGTAATTAATAAATGGGTGAAAATCGCTTGTGTCCATAATGGGAAGCATTAATATATACCCACATGCCAGCTCATTGTTACTTTGTAATTCTACTCCACTACAATTCAGAGGTTAACCTGGTATTTTTACTCCACTACATTTATTTTAGTTACTTTGCAGATTCTGATTAATGATGTGAAATATAAACAACCCTTAAATCAGGCTTTAGTTACACCTGAGTAAAATTCAGGGAAAGGTGATTGTCAAGTGCCAACAATCAGGAGAGATATTAGTTGGGGCTTGAGAAGACTAAACATTTATCTGCAGATCTCTATAAAGTATATTCATTACTCGTTATTCTCTACTAATAGTTAATTAAAAACTGTATATAATAGCTATTTTGCACATCCCTTTCAAGATTTTCTAAGGTTTATTGACATATCATATACACAATGTTGAAGTTATGCAATTAATGAAAAACTTGGGTCACAGGTTCCTCAACAGTGCATTACAAGACATCTATCAATATGTGTATTCCTCCACCATTAAACTCAAATTCTGCACATGTCTTATACTATCTACATACATAAGAGTATAATTAATATATATATAATATCAGTTAAAATAAGTGCTTCAACACAATTAACATTGCAGGAAAGCAATATATTAGACGTTAAGTACTTTGTCAGGCTTAATATTTAACTGTAGATAGATACCCCCAAAGCTTTTTTCTTATTTGAAAGAAAACCTAAAGTATTCTTTAATGTGTTAATAAAGGTTAATTAGTTTGTCTGTTTTGCACATCCTCATATTAATATCTGTCTACATCCGGCACTAAACTGTTTTATTGTAGAGATCACTTACAGTATCTTCTTGATTTTTTATATTCTATATTTCTATCATTGACCTTCTACTTTCACCCTATGAAAGTATGTACTCTTAATATTTTATTCATCAAATAACATTATTCAACAAAAATAACATTATTCAACAAAAATAATTAAATAACGTGCTTTAACCACTAGGCGGTGCACACAAGGTACACACAGTATACTAATAATAACTTTGTATTATTAGTGTAGGACACTTATGTATGTAAAACATCTGAAGATGTGTAGTTGTATTCATGTTTTTACATAATTGTACAGGATATTGCTATATTATTTCTCATGTTTTACTTCTACACATTAATATCTGATTTGTAAAACATCACAGACAGAAAGGTATATCCGTCATTTGATGGTAAGCTATTGAAATTCTGATTCCATAGATGTGTCTCCCATCACCCAAATCCCCTGACTATTCTCTCAACTCAGTATTTACATTCTTATATTCAAAGAAAATCAGTAATATCTTTAAAAACTACAAGTCCTTTTCTATCAGCTGTGCACTGTTATGGTGTAAATATAACCTATCTACCAATTGGATCAAATATAAAAGTCAGCCGAATTAGTATTGATACTGCAAGGAGACGTATTTTGTGAAAAGAAATGTAAGATGTTGTTTAATTGTTGATATATTTATGATCCACGTCACGTTTTCAGTTTTGAAGGCAGTGCTTCCTGTTTGTCCAGAAGTCTTCTCATCAGGGCTCTATAAATAAAGAACTATGGCAGATGTGTAATATTTAATGCAGCCGAACCGTGTATTACAATGCCGTTATGTGATGACTTCCAAAGAGAAAAGCAAGAACACTCTGAATAAAGTATTATTTTTTTTTTTTTTAATGTTTTCGGATTTCACATCGCATAAACACCATATCCCAACGTGCATTGCGGCTAAAACATCCAATCAGCGAGCTGAGGATCTTTCTGTTTCCGGTATTGTTCCTGTAATGAGAGTTCACATTTATGCTACATTGAAGGGTGGAATTGACTACACATCTTCAGAAACATAATTTGCTTCAGATATATACTGTAACTCATAGCAATATTGTAACCATTAAGAAAAGCCAACTGCATTAAAAACCCAGTTAACAAACACTAGGTAAAGTATTTTTCCTTCAGTAATGAAGATGTAATTCCAATGTAGACACACCTGGGGTCGCTGTTCTGTCTGTTACGCTGAGCCATGCATTGTCTGGAACGTAAAAGGGACGAAGAAGACAAAGTGAAGTGACGTACTTCCGGTTCAATGTGAAAACATTCCCAGTTAAACCATAGATATATATAAAAACATATGTTTATATATATCTATGAGTTAAACAACAGAAACAAATCGCTTAATAAAAAGATAAAACACTCGCATGTAATTTACGTTAGAATAAATAGAATGGTTTTGAATAATAGATGAGAGTAAAATCTACGTCACAGCCCCACCCACTTTTGGGGAAACCAACGCTGTCATTTGAACGGCGATCAAGCCTGAAGCCACAGAGCTCTTCTGCTGTCCTTAGAGGAAGTTTGAGGTGTTTGAGGTGCAATAAACGACACAGCAGCTTTTTGGCATGTTAAAACTCTGCCTCGCAGCTGGGGAAATTACAGCCTCGCCTACTGATTTTAATTTAACCATAGGATATCAAGCTCGATCGTCGATTTCAAATGTGTGCTCTAAAATGATATTTATAAATGACTATTATCATTATTATAAGCAAGACAATAAATGGCAAAGATATGTAGAAAATAAACGTATTTGAGATACGTTCATAACAAACGTAATGTGGGAGAAAATATGTTTCTAGAAGATATGTAGAAAATAAACGTATTTGAGATACGTTCATAACCAACGTAACGTGGGAGAAAATACGTTTCTAGCTAAACGTAATTGAGAATGCAGTTTAGTTCTGTGGGAACGTAATTTTTAGGAGACAGGGTTGCACTCAATGGCCTTGGCTCATTTTCTGTGAAGAACATATATCAGAACACATTTTCAATGACCACCCAATGTACACCCCCAGTGTGGACATTGTAGGTCCTGTGCACCTGTCTGGGCCTTGTGTGTGTGTGTGTGTGTGTGTGTGTGTGTGTGTGTGTGTGTGTGTGTGTGTGTGTGTGTGTGTGTGTGTGTGTGTGTGTGTGTGTGTGTGTGTGTGTGTGGTGTGTGTGTGTGTGTGTGTGTGTGTGTGTGTGTGTGTGTGTGTGGTGTTGTGTTGTGGGTGTGTGGCCCTTTATTTATATTTATTGTTGATAAATTCAAGCACGGACACCTGTCTGCTCTCACATTCCCACATTATGTTTTGCGGGAACCAATCTTTATTCTTTTCCCGCTCTATCCCAGCTGCAAGTTTGCGGCGAGACACAATAAATAAAGCTCCGCCAGTTTGGGTCCTTATCACAGCTGATCAAGATGGCCAAAGGATTCTCTGCTCAGAGGGCCTTGCAAATGATTTTGGAAGAGAGAGAACCATTTGATGATGATGTAGAGGAAGAGGAAGAGGTTTCAGTCTGACAGTGACTTTGAAGAAGAGGACGAGATTGAGCATCAGCTAGTTACACAAAAAAAGACGAGCCACAGGACAGCCTGTCAGCGGGCAAACAAACGAGTAGTACTTTAATTCATTAATGTGATCTAACAAATGTAAAAGGGCAAATATGAACCATCTATGCTGTTTATATTGCTTGTAATTGAGATGAAGTAAACATCTGTTGAGTATTTGAACATCAAATAGTTTGATTGTGTTGAATTGAAGCCCAAAAAGGCAGCGGGTCCACCAGACCCACGAACACTGGCTGAGTAACAGACATATGAACACCACACAAGGGTTAACCTTAACATGCTTTTTCTTTTGCTGTACCATTTCTATATTCAGGGGTGCACATAACTGGTACGCAGATACGCATGCGCGGCAACAATCTGAAATGCGTACCGTCACTTGTGTCACAAAGCGCATTTGCGTACCGACGTACTTGTGAAGCTTTTCCAGAAGGCGGTTAGTTCACCGGACGACAGAGTCGGTCTCCGTGTGCACAGACAGGGCTGCTGTTAACGTCGGTCTGTACAGCAGCCCTGCGCTAAAACAGCTGTTCACACGCTCCGCGGGCACGAAGCTCTGTACTCTACTACCACCCCCCCCCCCCTGTTGACAATCGCGAAGCGCTGTACTCCACTGACGCCACCCCCCCCCCCCCCAGTTGACAATCGCGAAGCGCTGTACTATTGCCACTGAGCTCGAAAATGACATTCCCAGAACAAATGACTATTTCTTCACTTCTAAAAGGGGTAACTTAATTAAAACAAATTCTCAAAGTAATGATAGTGGTGGTCTAATGGATAGTGAGGTGGGCTGAAACAGAAAACACAGAGATACAGTAGATATATAGATAGATATATAGATAGATAGATAGATGTTGAGTCCAGTCAAAAGTGTTGTGTCCCGTCATGTTTCATGTTTTTGTTTAGTAATTTTTTGTCTTTTCTCCCACTTCCTGTTTTATTTTTGTACTCACCTTTTGTGTTTCATTCCAGGTCCCTTGACTCCCTATCCTTGTGTGTGTCTCCCGCTCTCATCAGCGTCAGCCCGCCCCTGATTATTTCCACCTGTGCCCAGTTACCTTTGGTTTAAATTCCCCAGCCTTCCCTTGTCTTGTGTCAGTTCGTCTTGTCCTGTCTCCATGCCTGTAGTCAGCGTACCAGTGATTACTATTTTCATGTCTCAAGCCTGATTCATGCTCCTGAGTTATTTTGTAAGTTGTGTTCCTCACCTAGTGAGCGAGTTTCTTTTGTGCCTTTAGAACGTTTTTTCACCTCGTTATGATTGTCGATAATTTTTTGTAATCATACTTTTTTTTTTATTTTACTCATACTTTCCCCCTGTCTCCTGGGTCGTGCATTTGAGTCCTTTACCTTGTGTTTCCAAGTTTGTGACAATAGATAGATGGATAGATAGATAGATGGATAGATGGATAGATGTTCCCTCTGAGCGTGTTAACCAATATGAAATATAAGTAAGGAATATCAGGATATTAGCAATAGTGTCAAACGACTGAATTCAAACAGGATATTGAGTTTTTATTTATTGCAGTCTGACAGAGTTAGAGGAAGGAGTCAGCTGTTTGTGTTCACCACAGGTCAAAGCATGTGTCTGAGATCAGCACAAACACTGGAGAGCAGCAGTCTATGTTTACTTCAATCAGAACCAATAAAGAAGATGAAATAAACATCACACCAATCCTTTTGTGGATGTATTACCATTTGAGTCATTAGAGCCAATACAAGAATGAGGTTATTATTTATATCTGGCACACGGTATCAATTTCAATTCATACATCATGTCATGCTTGAAAACTCACGAAAGAGGCCTGGTAACTTCAGATGCGGCGGCTGTTAAACGGGCTGCTGGGTGTGTGAGAGCCCCCACCCCCCCGGCTGCAGATCCCACAGAAAGAGTCTGACTCAGCTAACTGAGCAGCAGACACTTTCATTATGCTGCTGTCAGGAACAAATAGGCCTCTGCCCCCAGTTAACAGTTAAGAAAGTTATAATTTGTTTAACATTTTGCAAGTTGAATTTAACGGTATTGGATACTTTCTTAATATGTTTCTTAAAAGTCAAGTTCGAGTCCAGTATGACTCCATGATACTTGAACTAGGAGACTAGTTCTATTTCTGCTCCGTTTAAAAACACATTGGATCCTTCAATTTTGACTGGTTGTTTACTGAACATCATGCATACTGTTTTTTTTGCATTTAATTGTAAGCAAATGTTGTTCAGCCAGTGTTGAACCTTGTCCAAAGCATTTGAGAGACAGGATGAGATTATTTCAGTGTTCTTCCCGTGTACAAACATGACCGCATCATCGGCATACATTTGTACATTCAACTCAGGACATACATTAGGCAAGTCATTAATGTACAGAGAAAACAGTAATGGTCCAAGAATGGAACCTTGTGGAACCCCAACAGGGTTCACAAGGTAGGGGGATTTGGTACCGTTGACCAAAACACACTGTTTTCTGTTCGATAAGTAAGACTTAACCCACTGTATTGAATCTGCCGAAAAATTGAAATACGTCAGCTTTGTAAGGAGCACCTGGTGGTCAACAGTGTCAAAAGCCTTCCTGAGATCAAGGAAGACAGCACCTACATATGGGTTTGTGTCCAACATAGATTTAACCTTTTCCACAAAGACACAGTTAGCTGTCTCAGTGGAGTGGTGAGCACGAAAACCAAACTGCATTGGGTGGAGTGGAGCGAAACCTTTGTCTAAATGTTTGGTGATTAGTTTTGACACCCATTTCTCAGCTACCTTAGAGACACAGGTAATATTGAGAAATAAGATTAAAAAGGTCATCGTCAAACACCTTTATTTTCAGCAGGTCAGTGATCAGATTTTAGGTCATCTTTTATTATGAGTTATTTAGATTGACATAAACTGTTGCAGGTCAGATTTATTTCAACTGTAAATGACCTGATATTTGCTTTCACCACGCTGCACTGCCGTCACAGTTCTCTGGTCTGTAACCCTGTCAACAGATTATTTTCTACAATTTCTTCTCCTGCAAACTCATGCAAAGATGAACTTTCATATGATGAACTTACTTTATTGGCTTAAGATGCAATATATGCTCAACACTTGTCACTGTTTCAAACAAAGGGTCATTTTCTTTGCTTGTTAAGTGGAATATATTTTCAAGAAAATAACATTAACTATAAGCATATACATAAAATATATATAGTTGTGGTAGTGTTTCATTACAGTAAATCAGAAACCCAGTCACAGATGGGCATGGCTCAGATAATTAATTTTCTTTCGGCTAATCCTGTATATGAGACTGGATTTCTAACACTGACTAAATCTGCAGAGATCCAATGATACCCTGCACACAGGCACACAGTGACCTTATTTAAGGCATTTCTCAAATATTTTGTGTCTTTTGAAATAATCTCACCACCCTGCAGAATTATTCTAGTTGTTTTTGACAAAAAGAGATTTCAGGACTCATCATTATATGAATCCACATTCTGTTCACGTTTGTGTTGGGTTTTCAGGTGAGACGCCTACGCACAGTGCAAAGAAATCCATGCTCGCACAACACAATGTGGGTCTGTCTTATTAGCATTTTAGAGCTGCAACCATGTTAACCGAAAAATAACTGGGACACAAAAGAGTCTTCCTTCCTTCTTATGGTTTTGGTCATATTAGTTACAATATAACACATTTGTGATGGCAAGGGACAAAAGAAAAATGTGGATGAAGGTTGAAGAAAGACGGGTTGAACCCTGCCCCTGCTGCCTCCCCCTGGAACGGAACAGGAAGTGACAAGAGCATTTGATTTCTATAATTCTTAAGAACCGCGACAGCCCGAGCTTCTCGTCAACGTCGAGCGAGCCATCCAATGTGAATGTGTTGTTATGTGGATATGAAAGGAGCAGCAGAGGTGAGTCTGATAAGGGCTGGCAGGCAGACCCTCATGGTCTCCAGCCGGTCTGGCCCAACACTCCGCCGTCGCCTAATGGCCTGAGATGCGTTAAATGACATCACCGAGGACAGGAAAACCTAGGCACGATTCTTATCATCTTTTGATACAACGTGTAGTTTGAAATGTTCCTTCCATGCCAAGTCTGCTTTCCTTTTATCTCTGTCCACCATGATGACACAACAATATATTTATAGCAATTACTATATAAATATTTAGAAATTGTAGAAGTTGTCTTTACAAAAAAAAGAATGTCAAGCCCAAAATATGAAGGCCTACTAAATAAACAATTTCAAACTGATTCAACTGCAATTTATCATTATGTTTTTCATGTTGACCAAGATAGTAACATATGGTATAGATTCAGAAAACAATACTATGCTCTCGATCAGAGGAGCCACAACAGCAAGCTGTAGCCTCTGAACAAGAGCAGACTGTCACAATCTTATGAGAGTTTCTATTGGTCCAAAGCCAACATGGGTGGGAGTGTTATATCAAGTTGTTGACCTAGTCAATATAACTAGGTATATTATTGAATTACAGTTTCCAGAGCCAAGAGGCCCATCGTCTCTTTGCTAATAATTGCTAATTAGGGCGGGGTGGCGCAGTGGGCTGTGCGTTTGATCATCAGATCAAGGGGGCGTTGGGGAACTCCAGTTCGAAACCCGCCTCCGCAGCCACTGCGTCAGGCCGTTGTGTCCTTGGGCAAGACACTTCACCCTAATTTGCTCCTGTGGGTATTGTCCACAGTACATGTATGATACTAATGTGTACTTGTAAATCGCCTCGATGACTTCGAGGTGTGAAGATGGGCGGTGTCGCGCAGTGCGCTGTGCATTGATTATCAGATCAAGGGGGCGAAACCCGCCGCCGCTGCGTCTGTAAAGCCGCTGTGTTTCACCTGAATTTGCTCCTGTGGGTATTGTCCACAGTACATGACCATTACATGTATGTATGATATGTATGTGTAATGTGTATTTGTAAGGAGCGCTTTGAGAGTCATTGAAAAAGCGCTATAATAAATATAAGGATTATTATTATTATTATTCACTTTAAGTGAGCTGACGCCAAGGTCAGAGGAAGTACAAAGAGGCGCTACTCAGGTTATAATACAGTTAGTTTGTTAGTTAGGTGGTTCATATCCTGACAAGATATGAATTGCGCCGGTGAAGATGGCCGCATCGTCTTTGTGCTCCTCTCCAACTTTGCCCATTTTCGTATTTTGTACATATTTCTTTTACTTTTGCCGTTTTACTTTTAACATGGTTCGCAACATGCTAGCCGACCGCACCTACTCTGCCATACAATATAGCAGAGAGGAACTTTTCCAATTGCGAAACTTCGTGGACAATATTAACCCTCCGACAGACAATGGAGATTCACCATGGCTACCTGTTGCTGTTCTACCTGAGAGACGCAAGAAGAAGACAAAGCGAGGATGCCGGGCCGGGTTGCTGGTCAGACTGAGAAAACGTGAGAATCGGCCCCCTCTTCCGAGTATTCTTCTGGCTAATGTTCAATCCATTGAAAATAAGCTAGATGAACTCAGAAGCCGGATTGCTTTTCAACGGGACATTAAGAACTGTAACGTGTTAATTCTCACTGAGACTTGGCTCAACCCCGCTATCCCGGACTCCGCTATTGTCCCTGACGGATTCTCTATTTTTCGTCAGGACCGGACTGCAAACTCGGGGAAAAGTAAGGGAGACGGTGTGTGTGTAATGACTAACAACAACTGGTGCTCAGATGTGAAGATTATTTCATCGGACTGTTCCGCACAGTTAGAGCACATCATGATCTCATGTCGGGCCTTCCATCTGCCGAGGGAATTCACATCTGTTGTGATAACAGCAGTGTATATCCCGCCGCAGCCACTCGCCGACAACAACACGGCACTCGATCAGCTGTTTGGGTTTATTGATAAAACCGAGACTTCACGGCCAGATGCGGCGTTCGTTGTGGCCGGAGATTTCAACACCGCCAACATGAAGAAGGTTTTGCCAAAATATTACCAACACATCAACTTCCCGACGCGCGGGGGAAACATACTGGACCATGTTTATTCCCCTTTCCAGAATGGATATAAGGCTCTCCCTCGCCCTCCCTTCGGCAAATCAGACCATATCTCACTACTGTTGTTGCCTGCGTACAAGCAGAAACTTAAAAGGGACAGACCGATAACAAGGACAGTACAACGATGGAGCGAGGAGTCAGATTCAGCACTGCAGGATTGCTTTGCATCTACGGATTGGAGTGTGTTTGAGGACAATAACATCAACACACACACGGACACTGTCATCTGCTACATTGGGAAATGCATCGATGACGTGGTACCGAAGGTTTCTGTACGGACATTCCCAAATCAAAAGCCCTGGGTAAACGGTGAGGTGCGCGGCAAACTGAAAGCGCGCACTCTCGCGCACACAGCGGGAGATTTGGAGGAGTACAGGAAGTCTAGGTATGATCTCCGGAGAGCAATAAAAAATGCAAAGAGACAGTACAAAGAGAAGGTGGAATCTGACTTCAAAGGCTGTAACACTAGGAATATGTGGGCGGGACTAAGGACAATGACTGACTACAAAGGAGCAGCGGGGGGTGCTGCGGGAGTGTCTGCGTGCGCATCTCTCCCAGATGAGCTAAACAGTTTTTTTTGCACGCTTTGAGAGCAGCCAGGCTGTGGAGGTACAGAGGGACCAGGAGCTACACTGCCCTTTTGTTTTAAATAGGGCAGATGTGTGTAAATCCTTTAAAAGGGTTAACCCACACAAGGCTCCTGGACCTGATGGCATCCCTGGCCGTGTTCTCAGGGTGTGTGCAGTTCAGCTGGCAGAGGTGTTCACAGACATCTTCAACAGGTCCCTGCTGCAGTCTGTAGTCCCCACATGTCTTAAACACTCCACCATCATTCCTGTCCCCAAAAAGACAATCATCACCTGCCCCAACGACTACCGCCCAGTAGCACTCACCTCCATCATAATGAAGTGCTTTGAGCGGTTAGTCAAATTATTCATCACCTCCTCCCTCCCTGAATCTCTGGACCCCCTGCAGTTTGCCTACAGAGCAAACAGGTCCACAGACGACGCCATAGCCCTCACCCTCCACACTGCCCTCTCACACCTGGACCCGAAGAACAGGAACACATATGTGAGAATGCTGTTCATTGACTACAGTTCAGCATTCAACACCATTGTGCCCTCCAAGCTGGCCATCAAGCTCAGAGACCTCGGGCTCAACAGCGCCCTCTGCGACTGGATCCTGAACTTCCTGACGGGCAGACCCCAGGCAGTGCGGGTGGGAAATATCACATCCTCCACCCTGATTCTTAACACCGGTGCCCCTCAAGGCTGCGTGCTCAGCCCTCTCCTCTACTCCCTGTTCACCCACGACTGCGTGGCCACACACAGCTCCAACACCATCGTGAAGTTTGCTGATGACACGACCGTCATCGGCCAGATCACAGACGATGACGAGACGGCATACAGAGAGGAGGTCGAAAACCTGACATCTTGGTGCCAGGAGAACAACCTCCATCTCAACATCAGCAAAACAAAGGAGCTGATTGTGGACTACAGGAAGCAGCAGGGAGAGGGACACGCCCCCATCGCCATCAATGGGACTACGGTGGAGAGAGTCAAAAGCTTCAGGTTCCTTGGGGTCCACATCACTGAGGACCTGACATGGTCTCTTCACACCACCACCATCACCAAGAAAGCTCGACAGCGGCTCTTCTTCCTCCGCAGGTTGAGGAGGTTCAAAATGGATTCCAGGATACTCTGCAACTTCTACAGGTGCACGATAGAGAGTATCCTCACTGGCAGCATGACGGCCTGGTACGGCAGCTGCACCGACCTCGATCGTAAGGCTTTACAGAGGGTGGTGAAAACTGCACAGCACATCACCAGGACGGAGCTGCCATCCATGGAGGACCTTTACTCCCAGCGGCTCAGGAAGAAATCACTACGGATTATCAAAGACCCCCATCACCCCAGCCACAAACTGTTCTTTCTGTTGCCGTCTGGCAGACGTTACCGCAGCATCCGGGCAAGGACAAGAAGATTCGGAGACAGTTTCTTCCCGCGGGCAGTGAGACTGTTAAAAAATTGAACTGTTGAAACAACTTCAAACATTCAACTGCTACTCAGTAGTATGTATCTAATACCTAATATATATATATCATTCCAATAACTTGTATATAGACTCATACTGCACTATTCCACATCATAACTTTATTTCATTTTTATAACTATTATTATTTTTGTATTGCTCTTGCTCTTATTGTTATTATGTTATGTTATTATGTTGCATTGTTGGAGAAGCCTGTGACATAAGATTTTCAACTGCATAATTACTCTGTAGCTATGTCAGATTGACAATAAAGAACCTTGAACCTTGAACCTTGAACCTTGAATTACTCCTAAAGAGGTCATGAGATAATGACCTTTCAACATCTGGAACATATCCAAGTTTAGGAGACCTGACAATGTTCGTGCGTTAAACATGGTTAGGAAAATGAGTGTGCGTTCATTACAGTAGCTATATATGCTGTGTGATTGTTTTACTCATTGGGCCACTACACCATTTGACTGCTTGTGTGCAAGGTAGTGTTTCCTCATTATTATTGATTGTTGTACAACGAAATAATAATTGATCAACTATATCTATGTTTGTGTTTGATTGATTCCTCTCTGTTTCATTCTTTCCTGTTGTGAGTGCTGAATTGCCACAACAGGAGTACTGCAGAATACTTTTTTAACTGACGTAAATGCACCCTATCCTTAAATATATAAATATGCCCTCTTTAATAATACGGCAACACTTAATTTCAAACTATTTCTTGGTCCCCTTGCCAGTGTACCATGGACCCCTTTGGGTCCCCGGAGCCTACTATGAGAATCACTTGACCATAAATACTTAATATATTTATATTTTGTATCAATACATCATATATTATTATAGAATATGCCAACTATTAGTATATAATACAAAAAAGCTGACTTTCTACTGCAGTATTGTTATGGCAGAATGTTTAATACAGCGTATTTCTGATATTCATTAATGATCACATGGTATTCCATATGATGTGTGTTACTGAGTTGGGTCACACACAGTTAGAGAGACAATGGTCGTTCTGAATTATCAATAGATGTATTCATTTTAAGTGAGCTGACACCGAGGGTATAGGAAGTGCAGAGAAGGCCTCGGGTTATAAAAACAGTTAACCTTTGTTAGTTAACTAATCCTAAAGATGTCATGAGATGATGACGTTTAAATATATACAGGTATAGCTTTCAGAGAGGAAAACATGTGACATTTGTGTGGTTGGCTGCATGATACAATGTGTGTGTGTTAAACATGTTTGGGGAACATGTTCGTGTGTCATTTAGAAAAGTATATATAGCCCTGTATTTCTTCTGTTCTTGGGGGGCATTTCCACGATTGGCTGCTGTGGCAGCAGGTGATGTACTTCCCATTATTGTTTGTTTGTTGCAACAACTAAATAATAATTACTTATCAGCTATATCTGTGTTTGTGTTTTATTGATTCCTCTCTGTTTCATTCTTTCCTGTTGTGTTATGCTGGATCTCCACAACAGTATTTTCACAGAGCTACATCTAAAATATTAAGGCAGGTTGTAAAATACTTTTTCACAGAGCAGTACCAAACAACACCATAGAGTCAGAGACAACACTGCATGTTATGATAGTGTGTATAGAAATACATATAGATAGTGTACTATAGAGCTCAGCAGTTGACATTGCATGGCACATTGCTAACATAGCAGTTAGCATTAATGTCAGGAACTGCAATTATCATAGTAAAGCTTTTCCTGTTGCTCTCATTCACTGACCTCTCAAATGATACATCTCCTCACATCATTAGTACCAGCCCTTTCATTATGAGCACATTTTCCCTTTCACTAAATCCCTCTGTTATTCCCTTACTTTCTTGTTTTCCTATTCTCATATCTTACCCTAACATTTACTTCAGACTCTTACCTCCTTTTAGCAGCAGTAACCCAGTTTAGTGGTTTTGAGTCTCTGAGAACAAGCTGCATTTCAAACTCATAGGAAAGGCTGAACTTGTGTGTCCTTTATGTTGTAAAACCTGTCTAGTGTTCATGAAAGTACATCTTACAGGCAGATTTAAACAATATATAAATATATTCTACTTTTTGGTTTCTATTTTTCCCATCACCTACCAGTTTTCCCTCTCACATTTTATAAGAAGCTAACCCAACTGGCAGCAAAATAAAAGGAACTGCTCGTATCTCCTTAGGACAGATTACACACAGAAAGGAGGGGGATGTCTTTGTTACTGCCGGAACACAAACTCTGCTAATAATAACAGGCACATTGTGCTGTCATCTTTGTAACAGTTATCTTCATTTCTCAAGGGCCTTAAGCAGCGCCTGTGTGCAATGTACAGCGCCTGTGTGCAACTTACAAGCTCTGGCATGCTAGATCAAAGGGCAAACAGGAATTGATTTGGATGCGTCTTTGCTGTCTGAAAATAAAAGACCTTGTAATGAAGCGTGTTTACTGCCGGAGCCCTGCGAAAATGTCCCCTAGGAACCATGTAATGTATAGAGAATGGAGGGGGGGGGGTTACGCTGCCCCTCCGTTACTGATGCGTGAATCTGGCAATGAGTTTCCAATAGTCTTCTTCAGATATCAGGATTAGATGCTAGCCCCGTAGAATTTTATAAATATTTCTGGTCATTTCTTTCACCGTTTTTTTCCAAATGTTATTAGAGACTTTCCATAGCCATACATTTCCAAGGTATATGAGCACTGCCTTGATAACACATCCCAAAACCCTTTAAGGACCCCATCAAATGTTCCAACTACTGCCCTTTATCATTAATAAATACAGACATTAAGATCGTAAGCAAAACTTTGGCATAAGACTGATCAGTAATCACATTGTAAGGTTTTAGTGTTTGTCTATCTGTCTTATTGTGACATGACTCTGCTCTATCTTTCCAGGTGTCTGCACTTCCTGTCTTTGTGTGTCACCGGTCAGACTGATTGTTGTTCCCGCCCCTGATCATGTCCACCTGTGCCTCATTACCTAATGTGTGTGTGTGTGTATATATAGTCCTTCTCTCCCTTTGTCTTGTGTTGGTTCGTCTTGTCTCTTCATGATATCCATGCTGTTACCAGAGACTTTGTAAACACCTAGTTGAACCTAAGGATTCTTTGGAAATGTCCTAGTAGATCCTAGAAAGACTTTTGAAACGCTTTGTGATCTTTATGAATAAAGACTATTACCAAAGCAAAGGAATCGAGCATCTGAGTTCTTAAGGAGCCCGCCGTGTCAGAACGAACCAACCAAACAAGATGGACTCAGCCGATTCTTCTACAGTGAGAACGGCCCTGCAGGCGCAGGGTACACGCCTTCATCAACATGAGGGACAGCTGTCAGCAATCAACCAAGGGGTCCAGGATTTACATGCTCGTCAAGACAACTTTCAAGCTACGGTGACGACAGAAATAAATCTACTGGCTGAAAAGATGCGGGACATACTGACTCACCTCGTGGCAAACCCTGGTGTTCCTGCGGCAGAGCTTTCCGGTTCAGCGGGGGTCGGGTCTGCTGATATCCCCGTTCAAGTACCCATGCAGTCACCTACGATCCGTCTCGCTTCGCCGGAGAGATTCTCCGGAGACTCTGGAAACTGTCGTCCTTTCCTGGTACAGTGCGATCTCCACTTCAAACACCAGCCCGCAGCATTTCCCACCGATCAAGCTAAAGTAGCTTTTATTGTCTCTCATCTGACGGGTAGAGCGGAAGCCTGGGCAACAGCGGAGTGGTCCCGGTGCTCGCCTGTTTGTCAGTCATTGGAACTGTTCTTGGATACCATGAGAAAGATCTTTGATCAGATATCACCCGGGAGAGAGTCAGCGAGAGCCCTGGTGAACATTAAACAGCGGCAGAGGAGAGTGGCGGATTACGCAATTGATTTCCGTACTCTGGCAGCGGAGAGTGGGTGGAACTCGGCGGCCCTCTTTGATGCTTTCCTGCAGGGGTTAGCGGATCCCATAAAGGATCAGTTAGCTCCATTACAGCTGCCTGAAGATTTGGACTCGCTCATCGCCATGGCTATCCGGGTTGATCAACGTCTAGCTGATAGACAGCGGGAAAAGGGAAGGAATGCAGTATCCACTCCACCTTTCAGACGGGAGTTACCGAGGGAATACTACACTTGGCAGAGGAATTCCCAGACTTCATCTCCAGAGCGATCAGCGCCTCCTATCGCCGCGGAGGAACAGATGCAGCTCGGAAGAGCCAGACTCACGCCGGAGGAGCGTCAGCGCCGTCTACGGGAGCGGCGGTGCTTCTACTGCGGCCAGCAGGGTCATGTTTCGGCAGCCTGTTCGGCAAAAGATCAGGCTCATCAGCAGGAAGGAAGACGCTGGTGAGCCGAGTGACTTCCTTCGACTCTCCAGTCAGAAAATTAATGCAGGTACGAATCAAGCTTGGGGATAAGACTGTGACTCAGGATGCATTAGTCGATTCTGGGGCTGATGAGAGTTTGTTAGACTGGGAGCTGGCTAAGAGTTTGAATTTAAAGGTTGTACTTTTAGATCAGCCCTTAGAGGCTAGTGCTTTGGACGGCCGCCTTTTATGTACAGTTACTCATCGCACTGAGCCCATGGTATTAGTCGTAGATCAGGAACATCGAGAGCAAATTAGTTTTCACTTATTTAACTCTGCTCAACATCCTCTCATTTTGGGGTACCCATGGCTTGTTAAACACAACCCTCACGTTGACTGGCAGACAGGAAAGGTGAAAGGGTGGGGGGTTGAGTGCTCTCGTTCATGTTTAACCAGTGAAACAGGGTTGAGTAGCAGACCTAGTAACTTTAAGCAGGGGTCAGGTAATAGCAGTGACATTTGTTCTAAACCTTCTGACTTTCCTGACTTGTCTAAAGTTCCTGGTTGCTATTCAGACATTAAGGAGGTGTTTAACAAAACACGAGCTACTTCATTGCCTCCCCATAGACCGTACGATTGTCCCATAGAACTTCTGTCGGGCTCTACTATTCCCAAGGGACGGCTGTACTCTCTTTCTGGGCCAGAAAGGGAGGCCATGAAGGCATATATCGATTCTTCACTCAAGACTGGGTTGATTCGGACATCTTCATCCCCAGCAGCGGCAGGTTTCTTTTTTGTGGGAAAAAAGGACGGGACATTGAGGCCCTGTATTGATTATAGTCCGCTAAATCAGATCACGGTCAAGAACAGATATCCCCTTCCACTCATCTCTACGGCATTTGAACTATTACAGGGAGCTAAGATATTTACCAAGCTTGACCTAAGGAATGCTTATCACCTTGTGCGCATCCGGGAGGGGGATGAGTGGAAAACAGGTTTCAATACACCTACGGGACATTACGAATATTTGGTGATGCCTTTTGGACTTTGTAATGCACCTGCTGTTTTCCAAGCTCTCATTAACGATGTGTTAAGAGATTTCCTGAATGTTTTCTGTTTTGTGTACCTCGATGATATTCTCATCTTTTCTCCAGATGAGAATACTCATATTAACCATGTTCATCTTGTTCTTCAAAGACTCCTGGCTAATCATTTGTTTGTGAAAGCCGAAAAATGTGAGTTTCATGTCAACTCAGTATCATTTTTGGGCTTTGTGATTTCCCCTAACAAGATGGAAATGGACCCAGCAAAGGTCAGTGATGTGGCAAATTGGCCTACGCCAAACTCCAGAAAAAAAGTTCAGCAATTCTTGGGGTTTGCTAACTTTTACAGACGTTTCATACGCAATTTCAGTGCTATTGCCTCTCCTCTCCATTCCCTTACCTCTCCCCATGTTCAGTTTGTGTGGAATCCACAGGCAGAGAAGTCCTTCATGGATCTGAAGAGGAGGTTCACCACAGCTCCTATCCTGACTGTACCTGATCGCAACCGACAGTTTGTGGTGGAAGTAGACGCCTCTAACGATGGCGTTGGAGCTATACTGTCTCAGATGTCAGCGGGGGACAATAAACTTCATCCGTGTGCCTATCTCTCCCGTAAGCTATCTTCTGCTGAGAGGAATTACGACGTGGGAAATCGGGAACTCTTGGCTGTGAAGATTGCTTTGGAGGAGTGGCGGCACTGGTTGGAGGGAGCGGAGCAGGATTTCCTGGTATGGACAGATCATAAGAACTTGCAGTACATCAGGAGGGTAAAGCGCTTGAACTCCAGACAAGCCAGGTGGGCTTTATTCTTCAACAGATTTAGCTTCACTCTGTCTTATCGACCTGGTTCTAAGAACGGGAAACCGGACGCTCTCTCCAGAGTTTTTGATCCGGAGCCAGTTCCCAAGACTCCAGAACCCATTCTGCGGTCAGACCGGGTGATCGGGAGTGTGACCTGGCCCATTGAAGCTAAGGTAAAACAGGCTAATGGAGAGAATCCTGTCCATAAAGGTTGTCCTCAGAATCGCCTGTTTGTTCCTAGGACACTTCGTTCTCAGGTGATTCATTGGGCCCATACATCTGTCCTTTCATGTCATCCTGGAACCAAGAGGACCCTTTTTATGGTGAAACACAGATTCTGGTGGCCTGCTATGTGGAAGGATGTTGCAGAGTATGTGGCAGCTTGTCCTGTGTGTGCTAGAAACAAGACATCTCGTCAAGCTGCGGCAGGTCTTCTCCAACCTCTGCCCATTCCCCACAGACCATGGTCGCACATTGCGTTGGACTTTGTGACAGGATTTCCACCTTCGGCAGGTAATACCACAGTACTCACAGTCATTGATCGTTTTTCCAAGATGGTACATCTCATCCCCATGTCCAAATTACCTACTGCCAAAGAAACTGCACAGGCCATGTTGTCCCATGTTTTTCGAATACATGGTTTCCCTAGTGATGTCGTTTCAGACCGAGGCCCACAATTCGTTTCACGTTTCTGGAAGGAGTTTTGTCGCCTGATCCAAGCCACTGTGAGCCTGACATCCGGATACCATCCCCAGTCAAACGGCCAAGCGGAGAGGATGAATCAGGAAATGGAGACATGTCTGAGATGCCTGGTGTCCCAGAAGCCTACCACCTGGAGCAAACATCTGATCTGGGTTGAGTATGCACACAATACCTTACCCACATCAGCCACCGGAATCTCTCCTTTCCAATGTGTCCATGGATACCAGCCTCCATTGTTCCCGGAGCTCGAGCAAGAAGTTACCGTACCATCAGCACATGCTCTGGTTCGCCGCTGTCGCCGGGTATGGAAGGGTGTTCGCCAGATGCTGCAGAGAAGTGCGATCCGCATGAAGAGTTTGGCCGACCGAAAACGACGTCCATCTCCTAGATACAAGGTCGGACAACGAGTGTGGTTGTCCACCAAGGACCTCCCTCTTCATGTCGCCTCCAGGAAACTGGCCCCCCGGTTCGTTGGTCCATTTCCCATTTCTAAGGTTATTAATCCTGTTGCTGTTCGCCTATGTCTCCCAAAGTCTCTCAAGGTCCACCCCACGTTCCATGTCAGCAAGCTGAAACCAGTTTTAGAAAGTAGACTGGTCCCCTCCTCCACACCACCTCCACCTCCTCGGGTCATCGACGGAGGTATCGTCTATACAGTGGAAAAGATACTGTCAGAAAGAAAGCGGGGTAGAGGGAGACAGTTCCTGGTCGACTGGGTAGGGTATGGACTAGAGGAAAGATGCTGGATCCCGGGCAGCTTCATTGTCGACAAGACTCTGATCACGGATTTTGACAGACTACGGTCTCAGGTTTCAGGGACGTCTGGAGTCGTCCGTAAAAGGGGGGGTACTGTAAGGTTTTAGTGTTTGTCTATCTGTCTTATTGTGACATGACTCTGCTCTATCTTTCCAGGTGTCTGCACTTCCTGTCTTTGTGTGTCACCGGTCAGACTGATTGTTGTTCCCGCCCCTGATCATGTCCACCTGTGCCTCATTACCTAATGTGTGTGTGTGTGTATATATAGTCCTTCTCTCCCTTTGTCTTGTGTTGGTTCGTCTTGTCTCTTCATGATATCCATGCTGTTACCAGAGACTTTGTAAACACCTAGTTGAACCTAAGGATTCTTTGGAAATGTCCTAGTAGATCCTAGAAAGACTTTTGAAACGCTTTGTGATCTTTATGAATAAAGACTATTACCAAAGCAAAGGAATCGAGCATCTGAGTTCTTAAGGAGCCCGCCGTGTCACACATCACTTGTACACCCGGATCAAACTGGCTTCATCAAAGGGAGTCAGTCCTCAAAAACATGAAAAGTTTATTCAATCCAATAATTATTTACAAAACAAACTCGTACTTAGAAATCTGTCACCACCCTGCCATAATTGTATCATTAGATGCAGAAAAGGCGTCGGACAGGGTAGGATAGCCCCCTCTCTTCAACTCCTTAAACTACTTTGCCCCTTATTTTATAAACTGGATCAAGACTGGATCAATACCACACCATCAGCATCTGTAATCACCAATGGAAAAGTATCTCAATAATTCATCCTTAACACAGGCACAAGGCAAGGATGCCCATTATCACCAGTCTTCTTCAGATTCCACGAGCAAAGAAGAGGCAGATCTGTCAGGAGCTTCACTTGCCCTTTGACCACCAAACCACTTCCTGTTTAGGCTCCGAGCTTTTGCTTTTCTGGTTCTGAACTGGTTCTTCTTTTTAGCCCCACTTGTGTTTCCACCGCTCAGAGCCCGACTGGTGCTGCGTCATGACATCACCGTTTACTTCGCTGATTTTCTCCCCAACGCCGCTCACAACAACAACAATGGGGGACTGCATCAGGACGATGATCGTGTTACTTTACTACTTTTTACTTTTTTTACTTTTTACTTTTTACTACTCGTCAGATGCGCCGGTGAAGATGGCCGCATTGTCTTTGTGCTCCTCTCCAACTTTGCCCATTTTCGTATTTTGTACATATTTCTTTTACTTTTGCCTTTTTACTTTTAACATGGTTCGCAACATGCTAGCCGACCGCACCTACTCTGCCATACAATATAGCAGAGAGGAACTTTTCCAATTGCGAAACTTCGTGGACAATATTAACCCTCCGACAGACAATGGAGATTCACCATGGCTACCTGTTGCTGTTCTACCTGAGAGACGCAAGAAGAAGACAAAGCGAGGATGCCGGGCCGGGTTGCTGGTCAGACTGAGAAAACGTGAGAATCGGCCCCCTCTTCCGAGTATTCTTCTGGCTAATGTTCAATCCATTGAAAATAAGCTAGATGAACTCAGAAGCCGGATTGCTTTTCAACGGGACATTAAGAACTGTAACGTGTTAATTCTCACTGAGACTTGGCTCAACCCCGCTATCCCGGACTCCGCTATTGTCCCTGACGGATTCTCTATTTTTCGTCAGGACCGGACTGCAAACTCGGGGAAAAGTAAGGGAGGCGGTGTGTGTGTAATGACTAACAACAACTGGTGCTCAGATGTGAAGATTATTTCATCGGACTGTTCCGCACAGCTAGAGCACCTCATGATCTCATGTCGGGCCTTCCATCTGCCGAGGGAATTCACATCTGTTGTGATAACAGCAGTGTATATCCCGCCGCAGCCACTCGCCGACAACAACACGGCACTCGATCAGCTGTTTGGGTTTATTGATAAAACCGAGACTTCACGGCCAGATGCGGCGTTCGTTGTGGCCGGAGATTTCAACACCGCCAACATGAAGAAGGTTTTGCCAAAATATTACCAACACATCAACTTCCCGACGCGCGGGGGAAACATACTGGACCATGTTTATTCCCCTTTCCGGAATGGATATAAGGCTCTCCCTCGCCCTCCCTTCGGCAAATCAGACCATATCTCACTACTGTTGTTGCCTGCTTACAAGCAGAAACTTAAAAGGGACAGACCGATAACAAGGACAGTACAACGATGGAGCGAGGAGTCAGATTCAGCACTGCAGGATTGCTTTGCATCTACGGATTGGAGTGTGTTTGAGGACAATAACATCAACACACACACGGACACTGTCATCTGCTACATTGGGAAATGCATCGATGACGTGGTACCGAAGGTTTCTGTACGGACATTCCCAAATCAAAAGCCCTGGGTAAACGGTGAGGTGCGCGGCAAACTGAAAGCGCGCACTCTCGCGCACACAGCGGGAGATTTGGAGGAGTACAGGAAGTCTAGGTATGATCTCCGGAGAGCAATAAAAAATGCAAAGAGACAGTACAAAGAGAAGGTGGAATCTGACTTCAAAGGCTGTAACACTAGGAATATGTGGGCGGGACTAAGGACAATGACTAACTACAAAGGAGCAGCGGGGGGTGCTGCGGGAGTGTCTGCGTGCGCATCTCTCCCAGATGAGCTAAACAGTTTTTTTGCACGCTTTGAGAGCAGCCAGGCTGTGGAGGTACAGAGGGACCAGGAGCTACACTGCCCTTTTGTTTTAAATAGGGCAGATGTGTGTAAATCCTTTAAAAGGGTTAACCCACACAAGGCTCCTGGACCTGATGGCATCCCTGGCCGTGTTCTCAGGGTGTGTGCAGTTCAGCTGGCAGAGGTGTTCACAGACATCTTCAACAGGTCCCTGCTGCAGTCTGTAGTCCCCACATGTCTTAAACACTCCACCATCATTCCTGTCCCCAAAAAGACAATCATCACCTGCCCCAACGACTACCGCCCAGTAGCACTCACCTCCATCATAATGAAGTGCTTTGAGCGGTTAGTCAAATTATTCATCACCTCCTCCCTCCCTGAATCTCTGGACCCCCTGCAGTTTGCCTACAGAGCAAACAGGTCCACAGACGACGCCATAGCCCTCACCCTCCACACTGCCCTCTCACACCTGGACCCGAAGAACAGGAACACATATGTGAGAATGCTGTTCATTGACTACAGTTCAGCATTCAACACCATTGTGCCCTCCAAGCTGGCCATCAAGCTCAGAGACCTCGGGCTCAACAGCGCCCTCTGCGACTGGATCCTGAACTTCCTGACGGGCAGACCCCAGGCAGTGCGGGTGGGAAACATCACATCCTCCACCCTGATTCTTAACACCGGTGCCCCTCAAGGCTGCGTGCTCAGCCCTCTCCTCTACTCCCTGTTCACCCACGACTGCGTGGCCACACACAGCTCCAACACCATCGTGAAGTTTGCTGATGACACGACCGTCATCGGCCAGATCACAGACGATGACGAGACGGCATACAGAGAGGAGGTCGAAAACCTGACATCTTGGTGCCAGGAGAACAACCTCCATCTCAACATCAGCAAAACAAAGGAGCTGATTGTGGATTACAGGAAGCAGCAGGGAGAGGGACACGCCCCCATCGCCATCAATGGGACTACGGTGGAGAGAGTCAAAAGCTTCAGGTTCCTTGGGGTCCACATCACTGAGGACCTGACATGGTCTCTTCACACCACCACCATCACTAAGAAAGCTCGACAGCGGCTCTTCTTCCTCCGCAGGTTGAGGAGGTTCAAAATGGATTCCAGGATACTCTGCAACTTCTACAGGTGCACGATAGAGAGTATCCTCACTGGCAGCATGACGGCCTGGTACGGCAGCTGCACCGACCTCGATCGTAAGGCTTTACAGAGGGTGGTGAAAACTGCACAGCACATCACCAGGACGGAGCTGCCATCCATGGAGGACCTTTACTCCCAGCGGCTCAGGAAGAAATCACTACGGATTATCAAAGACCCCCATCACCCCAGCCACAAACTGTTCTTTCTGTTGCCGTCTGGCAGACGTTACCGCAGCATCCTGGCAAGGACAAGAAGATTCGGAGACAGTTTCTTCCCGCGGGCAGTGAGACTGTTAAAAAATTGAACTGTTGAAACAACTTCAAACATTCAACTGCTACTCAGTAGTATGTATCTAATACCTAATATATATATATCATTCCAATAACTTGTATATAGACTCATACTGCACTATTCCACATCATAACTTTATTTCATTTTTATAACTATTATTATTTTTGTATTGCTCTTGCTCTTATTGTTATTATGTTATGTTATTATGTTGCATTGTTGGAGAAGCCTGTGACATAAGATTTTCAACTGCATAATTACTCTGTAGCTATGTCAGATTGACAATAAAGAACCTTGAACCTTGAACTTTTAATCATACGAAGCCAGATTAAATGAAAGAACGACTTTTCCAACATTATACTCATTCCCAGAGTGCCGTGGTTCATTGTTTATTAACGTGCTTCAGCGGCATTTACCGACCGCTGCAGTGCTGCTCCTCCACAGGCGTTAAGCCGTTTACTCCCAGGAGCCGCCGCTGGAAAGTATTCACTGTCACACAAGCGACATCCCCTGATGCATATTTCCCATTCCCATAAATGAATGTGTTTCAGTCTGAATGGACTGCTTGGCATCATGCAGCCGTTTTTAAAGTTTCTCTCGTATTACACGGGTGAAAAAGTCACTGAAGCTAATCAGACTATCTTTATAGTTCTTTCTATCATATTGTGGCATAAGCTACTTTCTACAGGCCTATTTTACCGAAATAAGCGTGACGTATTGGTATTTGGTTCTTGACAGGCAGTCGAGCAGGGCCATCTAAGAAACAGGAGCTCTGAACTGGCCCTCGAACTGCTTTGGTGGCAAAGGGCTACAGAGAGTCACTTCAACTCTCTGAAGATCGGCAGATCCTCCGGTTGGGGGGGGGGGAGAAGGAAAGGGACTCAGTGAGGGTCCGACACATGAACACTGATCTGTTTCAGCTGTCTCACAGTTAATCTATTCCACTTTCTGTTTAGCACCTTGATCATGATTGGGACAAGTTATCTAAAAACACAGATGGCTGGATTTTCATAAGATGAGTTGTACTCATTGTTTCTACAGCAGGAATCCATACAGCATGCATTTGATTGACTTATCCTTTCCTTATCAGGTCATTCATCACCTGTTGTTTAACCATTACCATGATCGTTCCTTTACCTTAACAACATTATATTTATTAAGCACGGATTTAGTTGAAAACATGTCAATGAACCAATTCAAATTTCAACATTCTGTTTATTATTTATTCACTACTTTTAGTAGTGAATATGGTGAAATATAGTTTACTGACTACCATGGGGTTTACTGAATACAGCTACGATGTTACAATTTCATTCCTAAACAATTTTGTATCATTTCAACATTTGCAAGTATTCTAAAATATTTAAATAACTACCTAATAATTGTTTAGAGTTGATTACTTTATGATGTACATTTATGCTATCCAGCAGCACTTCAGAGGGTACAAAAAACGACCACAGCATCGTTGTGTAACCACTCAGTATTTTCTTGCCCATTTGACCCCAAAAAACACAAACTAGGGAATTTCACCAGGGTTGTGTGCCTCGACCTGACAGTATCATGCCCAATTAGGTTGGCTGACAATGGGACTTAACTAACCATGCATGTGCTCTAAGGAGCTCGGCTGGACTCTCAAGAGCATTTGCAATTCTGACAAAACCAACCTGCTGATGTTGCCTATGTATTCATATTATCAACATTTGAACACATGCCATATATCTTCTTTTGTACAACATGATTTATTCACTCTACTGAGGAAGATTTGCAAACATTTCTTTTTTATTTTAATCTCTGCAGCTCACACTGGTATGCACTTTGCTGTGTGTGCATTTCCAAAGTAAGAAACTGATACATATTTGTATCCATGAAATAGATCCCATATTTATCTATTATTACAATAAGAAGTGTTTTATTTCACTGCACAGCATTTCATTCTATTTTTAGCTCATCTTATTCTATTTCACTTGCATATAGTTAACTTCTCCTGTATTACTTGCACATTAGTCTTGCAACATTCTCTTGCACTATTTGATTTATACTCTTTTTATTTTTGCATTATTTTTATTGTTTTTTTATCAAGTTTTATGTCTTATATATATTTATGTTGCATTGTTTTTCATTGCATATCTACACTGTAGCTGTGCATGACAAAAAAGACTTTGAGATGTTTATCAGTTTTAGTTTGAGCTTTGCCCCTCACTGTGGTTCCAACATGTGCACGTCTATTGACAGATTTGTAAGTATGCTCAGTTCCATAGCCATACACAGACGGTGCTGAATGGAAAGAGCCATACAGAATACAGTGGGGAGCTGCCAGCAAATAGTCACCTGGTAGACGTTAAAGAGTGCATTACCAAAAGCCTTCCACATACAGTACATCTTGTCAATTGTTCTCTTCTGGAACGTAACACTTTGATGGGAATCAACATCCCTAAGACTGGAGCCACACGAGAACGGTAACGCAAACAAACCGAATTTGATTCGATCAAAAAAGTATTCCGTCCACACGCAATAGGCACCAGAAACGTGTCCGTTCACACGAGACCGCTCAAAAGCGCTGGAGACGATGTAGTACATATGCCGGGCCTGTAAGTGGCGCTGTACTTCTGCCACAAAATACACCAAAAGGAGCGAAGAAGACTTCCCGCTCATGGTTGCCATGGTTGCCCTTCTGTTTATTCTCCGCGGTGGACGCTCTGGCTCTTTTTCTCCCTCCCTGAGGCAAGCGTGTGCTCCTGCTGTAAATCTCTCCGGTAGTCCTCCAGCAGATGACAAACACCCACCTCTCCGCCTCTTCCAAGGGACGAGGGGACCATGCGGCAGAGTTTCAGTTAGGTTTTTGTTTCGCCGGTCAACATGTCCGTTAAAGTTTAAATCTTCCGGACAAAATTAGAAAAGTGCTGGTCAGAGGTCTTCTTTGTTATTTATTGAGCTTTAAAACAAATGAATAACGACTCTATATAATAATATAAGAATAATAAACGGAGCCTCTCTTTTCCTCCCCCTCTTCTGACAGCCCAGCAGCTGATCTCTGAGCAGGAGACGTGGGGAGAGGCGGGGCTATTGCATCATCGTTATCAGGAAATGATCGTATAGGGTGTAGACACGGAGCCGTTTAGCCCCCCAGAGCAGCCGTTTGGCCCCCCAGAGCATTTCGTCCGTAGATCTACCCACCTTGGGACCCGTTATCGATATCGTTATCATTATCGTTATCGTTATTGTTATCGTTTTCTGCGTTTCCATGCCGGCCTCGTGTGGCCGAACCGTCTATATGATATGTTTATGTTTATTAAGGATCCCCATTAGCTTTTGCTCTTGACAAAAGCTACTCTTCCTGGGGTCCGACACTTAAAACAATACAACAATAATACAACAATAATACAACAACAATACAACAACATTCAAGACATAACTCCTGACATCATTAACAATATTAACAACATTAACAACATCACCAATATCATCAACAATTTCCCACATCATCAACAGTCTCATCCACTTCAATCTCAGCCAAGGATGAGTGCACAAGACACCCACCAGTACAAAGCATGAGATAACATTAAATGAGGGTTCACAGTTCACAGGGTACATGGTCATTAGTAGATGGCCCTTCAATCTCTTGTTGAAAGAGGCTCTGGACTCTATGTCAGCGAGGTAGTTTGGCAATGAGTTCCATTCCTTTGTAGCTCTATAAGTCACAGAAGGTTTCAGAAGATGTGTCCTGGGTTTAGGTGCCAGGAGATGGCCTGATGTAGCTTGTCTAGTCCTATGGTCATGCTCGTCTCTTGTATAAACTATTTGATCATAAAAATACAGTGGTTTTTTGCTAAATTGGACATTTTTTAGAAAAGTGATAACACGAGATTGCAGACGTTTCTCAACCGGAAGCCATGATAGGTTTCTATGCATAACTCCAATATGAGTGCGCTTCGAACAGTGGAGAGCTAGTCTGGCAGCCTTGTTTTGAGCTATTTGTAATTTCTATATATGTGTTTTTGCTGCTGATGACCATATGACCGGACAGTACTCAAGATGTGACAAAACGAGAGACTGAATGACTTGTTTCAAAGTGGTTGGTGTTACATACTTTGTACATTTTCTCATCACAGCTATGCTCCTTCCCATTTTAGTTACAATACTGTCTATTTGCTTTGTCCACTGTAAACCAGAATCAAGAACAATGCCAAGCAACTTAGTCTCTTTACCTGTTCCATGGCTGAGCAGCCAGTGTCAGGCTTAATTGAGGATTGCTGCTTAACATATGTCTGGATCCGAACACCATTGCTTTTGTTTTTGCAATGTTGAGTACCAGTTTGTTATTGTTGACCCAGTCTGCTATGGCTTTAATCTCTATTTTAAGTAGATTGTGTAACTCACTGCATGTTGATGCTGTACTGTACATTGTGGAATCATCAGCATACATTATTACACTGGACTTCTTTAATACGTAAGGAAGGCCATTTGTGAATATAGAATACAACAAAGGCCCAAGCGAGCTCCCCTGTGGGACCCCACACTGCAACACCTTACTTTCAGAAAAGCTCCCATTGAAAAAGACTCGCTGCCTTCTCCTAGTCAGGTAGCTCTCCATCCAACACATAGCAACAGAACCAAAGCCATAGCATTTGAGTTTGTTCAGCAGCAGACTGTGATCGATTACATCGAAAGCTGTGCTAAAGTCTAACATAACAGCTCCTACAAGCCTCCTATCATCCGTGCTCTTTAACCAGTCATCTGTCATTTGTGCAAGTGCTGTACTTGTAGAGTGACCATCTCTATAGGCATGTTGGTAGTTCCTTGTCAGATTGTTACTTGAAAAGTAGTATTGAATTTGGGTGTATACTATTTTTTCTATGAATTGACTTAACACTGGGAGGAGACTTATAGGTCGACTATTGGAACCAGCAAAGGTCTTTCTTTTCTCCTTGGGTAATGGGATAACCTTGGCTTCCTTCCAGATCTCGGGGCACACGCCTTGCTCTAAACTTTTATTAAAAATGTGACTCAATGGCTTGGATATGTATTTGGCCGTCATTTTGAGCAGTTTACCATCCAAGTTGTCAATCCCAGGAGACTTATCATCGGACAGATGTAAAAGCATATTTTCAACATATTCTTCTGTAACATTGTGGAATTCAAACATGCACTGCTTTTCCCTCATGATACGATCTTTAATGATGTGATGTGACACTGTGTCCTCGACTGCACCCATGGCATTCCTCAGCTTGTCTACTTTATTTGTAAAATAATCATTAAAATGATTTGCAATATCTGCTGGCTTGGTAATGAATTGACCCTCGGTTTCTATAAAGGAAGGCTGCATGTTTGAGTTCCTCCCCATTATGTTATTCAATATTTTCCATCATTTCTTTCCATCATTCTTAGTATCACTGATTTCCTGCATGTAGTATTCCCTCTTTCTACATTTATTCAATTTGGTTACTGCATTTCTTAGTTTACAGTAATGTTGTTTGTCACATAGAGAACCTGTTCTGTCTGCAGTTTGTTTAGCATCATCTCGTTGGACCATTAAACTTCTCATCTCGTCATTCAACCAAAGTGCACACTTTGACCGGGCAGACCATTTTCTCATAGGAACATGATGATCGGCAATCCCCATGAAAGACTTCATAAATACTCCCAGTGCTTTTTCTGAGTTTTCCTCATGGCAAACATCAAACCATTGCACATTCTTGACCTCCTCTACAAATTGTTCCTGATTAAACCCCTTATAAGACCTTCTATCATTTATCTTGGAGCCAGCCTTAGGTATGTTGCTCTTGCGTACTATGGCAACTAAGTTGTGATCACTAAAGCCAACTGTGAGTGACAACACTTTAGCGCAGTGCTCTGGCCTGTTAGTATAAATGTGGTCAATGCAGGTCGTTGTATGATAGAGAACTGTAGCGGATACGACCGTTACCGTTCTCGTGTGGCTGCAGCCTAAATAGCTCAACTCAAGTCAAACTAATCCCCATAAGCATTTGCAAAGACTGACATTATCTGGAACCCCCCCCCACACTGCATTTATTCAAGCTGTTAGCCCTCGTCCCCTGGAGCATGCTTCCGATCGGTAGATGCACACCCTCGCTGAGCATAGGGTATTGACTGAAATCAATTATAGGCTCATTTACTTAATGAGCTCGGTCAACATCTGTGTCGGTGTGTCCACCGTGTGCCACGCTTCATCAGCCGGCTGCTAGAGGAAGACAAACCTTCAGAGTGTCAGTTCTTTCAACTGGACTGGCTATTTTGTTGTTCTTTCTTTCCTTTATCTGCACCCTGCACCAGCACAGCAGCTGGCCTTATTTTGCTGTGATTTTATTGTTGGTGTGAAAGCTCCCTAGGGCAATTACAACGGAGGGCAGTTACAAACAGCACAAGGGAAAAGCAGGTCCTCTGCAGGTCACTTTCTGCAGGTACAGGCACACATGTCCAGGAAATACCTTTCAGGGATAACAGCAAAACAAGAGGTTTCCTGAAGATTTGATATCATTCTGTAGTTAAGATATTGTTTAGAATACTGACTGAAAACAAGTATAAAAGCAGGGTAAAAACTAGGAGTCGTTGAGGAAAAGGTGAGAAAGTGAGATGGAGGGAACTAGAGAGAGGGAGAAACTAAGTGCTAAATGGTGTGAATAATTGAGTTGGAGGTGGCAACTTAATGAGGTGAGCAAGAGAGTGATCACAAAGAAGGCTAAGACTTCCAATGTGCCCCCCCAGCAGGACGGATCACCCAGCCTGGCTCAGGCTCGTAATGAGAGACTTCACACGTGCACAAGCACAGAACAAGTGCTAAAGACACTGACTGAAGGGAAGGCTTTCTCAAGTTGGTACTTTGAAAATAAAACTGAGCTGATGAAGAGGTGGTCACATCTGAGGTACATCTATCACATTCAAGTACAGTAATACGCAAAGATGCATTGACACTTTAAATATGTGTATGTGCACGTTATGTGTGCAAAGAGGACTTGACTATCACAGAGAACCAGAATCCAAAGCTTTAAAACAGGGGTGGGGAACCTCCGGCCCCCAGGCCGTATACGGCCCGCGAGACCATTTGGTACGGCCCTCAAGGTAATTTATAAACACACGCAAAAAAGAAAAAAAATTAAGAAATCTAGACCGCAAAAAAATTAAACAAGCGAGTGCATGTTTTTCCTGGCACTCGCGTGTTGTGTTCAGGGTCCTTGAACACAACACGAGCCTAACGTGTCATCACGTGGTATATGTCCCGTCTGACAGGGATGCAGTTCTGCCGGAGAGCACTAGAACGCCGCTCCGCCACTTCCAAAAATGTCAGTACCCATAAGGAGCCGTACACATGCCGCAGTTTCTGCGTGGCTGTGTCTTTAGTTGAAAGCCCAGTGGCTATCTGTTCATCTGTCATACTGATCATACAGTCAATAACTTTGTTGTTATTAGCATCTGGTTAGCTAGCTATGCTAACGAATATAAGAAGCTTTTTCTCCAACCAGTGAGGTAAAGGCACATCTTTATATGATCATTATAGTTATAAAAAAACAAGAGAATAAAGTAAACAGGTATAAAATACTATATGACAGTAAAAAGAAAAATAAATCTGCTTACAGTTCTGTATCATATGGGTGTTGAGAGATGTATTCATATATCTCTTCATGTTGCTCTCAAAGTGCACCAGATTGATGCTTTTATCTTCAACATTTGAAAAAAAATATCTTCCCGGGGGAGCATGCCCCCGGACCCCCCTAGAGGAGGTTAGGTCCCCCCCCACTTAAATCATGTTCACATGGATAGGAAACTAAATACATTTGCACACATCTTGCGTCCATATCTTTCTGTTGTGGTGGTCATGCCACACCGTGCACGTGCATGCATGCGCGAGTCATGGTGAGATATCTGGATTGAGAGGTTGCTTTTTCTTTGCACAGCATGAAAGAAAGGCCAAATGAATGGGCTGTGATTTTAGTATTTTTAAGCAGAGGTCAATAATTTGTACGGGCCCTCGGAGGATGTTGAACAAATTTAAATGGCCCTTGAGAGGAAAAAGGTTCCCCACCCCTGCTTTAAAACAAGAACTGCATGACTGGGCCCAAGAGAACCAAGTGCTGAATAAGATGGAGAAACAATTAAAGTGTTTTAGCACTCTACATAAACTAAGACCCAAGGCTTTTGTCCTTCCAAATGTTTGTTTTTGTCATTATGTGTTTAGAAAAATGAAAATTGAATTTTAACAGTCACACACATGCAGTGGCGGAGCTGGGGGGTGGCACCCCCTGCTGAATCCTGGCCACCCTATTGGCCACCCCAAACACCCTCACCACGGGGGCCCAAAGAATTTTAGAACATTAAGAAAAAAATGTTTAAGTAACCTTTCATCATTCATCAAGAATTAACATTAATATAAGGTTATATTGATAATGTACTCACTAAACTTACAATTCATTTAACTTCTTTTCTTCCAAAAGTGAATTATCCAAAGCCTCTGTACACCCCCTTCTATTTACATGTTATGGTTTGGTCCCGCCTCCGCCTCCAAACGGCACTTTCTAGCAGAGTGAGAGCATGTGAGGAGCAGGGATGCTAGTACTTACAGTACGTGTGTGCCATGTCTCAACGACTCACAAAGTCAGGCTTTCAAAAAGAAAAGAAAGGAGAGAAAGACAAGAGAGAGGGCCTAAAGGGCGACAGTATGTCACCCAGTTTTTCAAGAGAAAAGGTGGGTGTGGTCCATGAGTGGTGGAAATTAGTCTGTTAGCTAAGCGTAGTCCATTGTAAATAATATTTTTGATGTTGTTTTTTTTACTAAGCTGACATTAAGTACTGTTAATATCTATAAAGAAAATGCAGAGGTTTTTAATGTCACTGCTCTTTTAGCTGACATTTAACAAATGCAGGTACATCTTTAGCAGCTATTCATACTAAACCAGTTGTCCCTCCCCCTGGTGCCAGGACCAACAGATCCATCTCTAGGCTCAACAGCCCTGTCCCCCCATAATGCTGAACCTGAACCAGCTTTTCTCCCAACTGAAGGAGGTGAGCAACATTGTGTTGAATGACATGTCACTTAACATATCTGAAGGGAGACTGGAAAACAATATATATATATATATATATATCAAAACAAAAAGCTAACATCTCATTTCAATTATACATTTCAGACACAGTATTTTCCCACATATTTAAGTTATATGTATTTGGATTTATGCATTCATGTTGAGAGTGTTCCATTCAAAAATGTTATTATTAAAAAGGCATTTACACCATAAAAGATGACTATTGAGATCTATTGTCAGGAATGTTAGTCTTATATGTATGGCCAGAGGGCAGGACCTATAAACACATTTACCAATAGCATTGTGAGGCTGAACAAAAGGACCTTTTCACTATGTAAATGTAGTCTGACTTTTTTGGATAGCTTAAAGTAATGTTGTAAAATTACAACCGGGGGCCTTACAGGGTTAAGGGCTATTGTTTATTGTTATTTACTTTAAGATGTTTATTCTTAACCAATAATTTAATTTAAAAACTCTTATTTAAATGATGTGTCTCTGTATTCCTGATGATACACTGAGAGAATGAGCTCATAGTGCTGCTGATCACCATAAGCTAAACAGTCTGTATATTGCATTACATTTGTATAATGTAAGCTTCGTTGTTACTTTGCCTGCGGGAATAAGAAAAAAATAGTTAGATATACTGAATATTATTTGATCTATTCCACCACTACTTAATCCCAAATAATGTAGAGGTGTGTTGTAGGTGCCTTAAATAACCCCTTATTTTATAGTGAGATGTATTTTTATGTTCATATAATAGTGATTTCAATGCCACCCCAACATGATCACTGGTTCCATCCTGGCCACCCCACTGAAAATGTCCTGGCTCCGCCACTGCACACATGCACAGCAACACATACAAAGTGAGATTTCTCTGAATATAACCCATCCTATAGTACTATAGTCCAATACAGCACCTGGGGGGTAGTTATTCTCAAAGTACCGGTCCACACTTCTGTTCTGATGGACCTGAACCGGCAACCGTCCACTCCCAAGACTGAGATACTACCGGTTCCACACCAGAAGAGAGTAAGGCAATACTTTTCAATAAAGAGTCTGTATCAGCTGCACTAATATAGATACTGCCATGATGATTCAGCAGGTTTTGTTGCTGAAGATTTTAATAACTTTTAACTGTATTAGCTGACCTCCATAACACCAGTAGCATTCCAGTGGGGCGAGGAGTGAAATAGTAGCAGTAGTATTTGTTGCATGTATAAACCACAGCAGTTTTGTGACACTATCCCACTGAGACATTACCAAAGACACAGGAGATTTCGGGTTAGAAAATGTATGTTAAGTATTTTTCCACATTCTGATCTCTATTTGGTCAAAAGGATCTTAGTTTTCTTTCGTAAAGAACAGCAAATACTTTTTTATTATTCTCATTGTGTGTTATTGCTATGAAAACAGGGTTCAGTACTGTAATTTACTTATACTTAAATACTGTATTGCATAAGTATTTGCATTGTAAATGTATTTGCTAGATCACAAAATTCCACCACAAAAAGGATATTAACTTTTCCCCCTATTAATAAAAACAGTTGAAAGTGGAAGATGTATTTGTAACGAAGGTAACTTCGTTACTATGGACTGATGGCTTTGGGGCTTTATAATAGTGCACATGTGGGTTTGCACTTTATGAAACAACTTCCCTTTGTACAGAAATAATGTCACTCGGCACTAGGGATGAGTATCGAGAACCGGTACTAAGTCAGTACCGGTACCTGATTGGACGGTATTGGTATACCGTTAAGCCGCTGGACAAACGGTGCTGCTATCGGTATATGTGTTACGCTACTTCCTTAGTTTAAACAATTCTGGTTGGTTGGGAACCCTCATCCTGTGTGACGTATCCGGTTTGATTACCACTCTGATTGGCCACTGTGAATGCCACTCGTCATCTCTCCTAACAGCGCTCTTATTATTGTGAGACTCCCAGGGGCAGACCATCGGGGCAGATTAGGGCTGCATGATTTGGGGAAATAATCTAATTGCGATTTTTCTGACAGATATTGCGATTCGATTTGCGATATTTGTTTTTAAGCGACCCAACGGAAGTTTATTGTAACATGCGGCCATATCTCCGTCTAGGAAGGTCGTATCAACGTGCTCCCATCTCTAGCACCCCCGCAGCCCGAGCTATGAGTGAAAGAACTAAACTTACATGAAACTTCCGTTGGGTTGCTTTAAAGTCAAGCTTCAGTTTAAGATTCACCCTGTAATAGATGTAAAACATGTGATGGAGCATTACTAACCTGACTCAGATGGTTTGTTTCACCAAACCATCTAGGAAAGCTCCATTTGTTTTTAAATCGGAGGCTTTGCAATTTGATAATCGCATCATTTCAAATTGCGATTTCGATTTAAAATCCATTAATCGTTCAGCCCTCGTTCAGGCAGACACAACATCTTGCTAGAAACAGCGTCTCAAGGCTTCTTAACATTTAACAACCTATTAATGATGCATACCCACTTAACGGGAAGAAACTCAGCTAACAGCAACACACTCTCACTCCATAAACGTCCAGGAGCGACGCTTGGTCAGGGTCCCGAGGCGTGCAGTTGGGACGCTCCTAGGCTCCTTCAGCTTCATAAACGGACGCAAATAGCTTTCAACTGATTGCAATGTATTCCCATCGGCGGCGGGATTTGACGCTCATGGAAGCACGGCATTCGTTTGTGTCGGAGGCTGTTAAAGGCAATGTGAGCGTCCATTCCCATTGGATAACGGAGAATTGTACACCCGGAAGTAAGTATTCCCCTTACTGTCGATTGATTTGACAGTGATATCTCCACTACTCATCAACTCAAAAACACCAGATTATCCTTGTTAATTACACGACATTGATAGGTTTTAGTGTGTGTACAATGCTTTTGTCACATTTTCCCCTTCAATTCTGAGAAACAAGTCGTTTTCTATGAGTTTTGGATGGCCGAAGACATTACATTACCCACAATCCTCTGTAGCAACCATAGACTGTATAAAAAAATTAAATAATACATTATTCCGAGTGTGCTTGCTTTTCTCTTTGAAAGTCATCACATAACGGCATTGTAATACACGTTTCGGCTGCATTAAATATGACATATCTGCCGTAGTTAACTCTATTTATAGAGCCCTGATGAGAACACTTCTAGACAAACAGGAACTACCGCCAAAACTGAAAACTTGACGTGGATCTTAAATATATCAGCAATTAAACAACATCTTACATTTCTTTTCACACAATACGTCTCCTTGCAGTATCAACACTAATTCGGCTGACTTTTATATTTGATCCAATTGGTAGATAGGCTGTATTTACGCCATAACGGTGCACAGCTGATAGAAAGGGACACCTACTGGTTAAAGCACGTTATTGCATTTTAATATATTATTATTCGATATTAATAGGAGGATGTGCAAAACAGACAATCTAATAAGGCTTTATTTAAACATTAAAGAATACTTTAGAGAAGAAATAGACGGAAAATATTCGGTTAACGCGACCTCTGATTCTGAGCCCCATTTCTTTTCCTCACGGATGGCAAAAAAAGTCAGACAGCATACGAAATAAAAACATACTACCAATAGAAATACATTGCTTTTAAAATCATTCTGTGTGACACGAAAAAAGGGGAAAATCGTGTTGGTGAACACGAATCAATAGATGAAATGTCATGAGACTGGGTTGGTTTTGTGTACTGATCACATCTTATTTTTACCAGCTAACCTGACAGTTTGGATGAGACAAACACAAAACCCTATAGGCAACCACATTAACATCTGTAGACCAGAATCAGATATATCTCATAAAAGGAGATACATCTTTTGTATTATTTCGGTCATTTTCTAATCAAACAGGTAATACCGTACGAGCAAGCACAAATAGACACTATGGATCATTTTTACCACACTTGGCAACATTTTCCAAAGGCATTAAACTCAACATGATTTATCCTGGTACTTCTATGGTAAATCTGAACAATGTGTTTTATGTCCCCTGGTCCATTGGGGTTTAGGGAATCTGTGAGTACGACGGTAAACGTTTTGCTAAAGCTGATTGTTGTGTAAATCAAACCCAGAGGAATGGGGATATGAACCTGTCGTGTTTTAGAGTCTTCACAGTAAAGCAAGTTTCATATCCATCCATTGCTATACAACTGCATGGCAATATGTGAGGTCAATAATGTCACAAATGTTTCCATAAAGCACCAACTGCTGCAGAAACACGGATAAACATTGACCCCATTGAAATGAAGCCAGCCTTCTTTTTATTTCTCATTCTTGACAAAAGCCCATTCTTTCCTGCAATTTGTAGATCTTCAGCACTGCCTTAATGTGAAAGTTGCAGCACATTGTGAGACTCAGAGAGAAAATGATCAATAAAAATCAATACTTCTCTTCCTCTTTATGGACAATTTTTCTCATTGTTTTGTTTCCACCCTCACCATCCATGTTGTTTTATGAGACAAAAAAACACTTCCTCTATACAACTCTACGGATCACAGGCTAAGAGAGCTAGATAGGTAGTCATGTTGAACCATTAAGCGAGGCAACACTATGCAGCATAAATCATGGCTCATAGATATCAAACACATCTTTTTTTTAAGGCTTTACTTAAAAAAGGTTGTGCAGAAAATTATAGTTCACCAAATGTAACTCAAACATTGGCATAGAGAATTATGATGTATCAGGTATTGGTACATAAACAATACTAGGTACATCTGTTGGTTATCTTTTCATGGAGTTTTGAAAGAAAAACAATTTACACCAACAAGTCATGTTCAATTGCAATCATTTAGCGAGAAGGCTGCAAAGTGAGCAAAGAACAAGCTATTTACTATTCAGCTGAAAACATTCAGTCATATGGTATTTATAGAGTGTATTACCTGTTGTGAAGGCAGCATCAACGCAGATGGAAGAGAAACAGAGAAAGAGAGAAAATAAATTAGAAGCTTATCACAATGCACTTTTCACTTACAGGGAAACTTGAAGAGATTCTGTCGAAATGCCTGAGTCTGCTGTAGTACATGCACAAGACCAGAGGACACAGAGAAAGAGATTTGCTCTATCATTGTTCAGCTCATTTAGGAGGAAAGTGATATCCTAATACTCACAACACCTTTACACAAAGCTACTGTTGCACACTTGGACACAAAAGGGACTTCCAGGTGTGCATACTTTCAATAGAAATTCCTTTACTCTGTTTGTTCTGAGTTTACAGGAACACAAGCACAACATTGCAACACGGCTGCATCCTGTCGACTAGGTCTAATAAGTGATGCATCGGCATAAACTTTCGTTGCATTATTAGACTTGCGTTAACATAAAATATAAAAAAGTCTGCTTGCAATTAACCCTCTAAACACACCGACTCACAATATTCAGCACTCACACACAACTGATTATTTAGCTAATTCATAAATACAACAAGTTAAATACAACAAAGTACTTGTACCGTACGTTGTAATGTCCATTCATATTATGTTGCAAGGCCCAGTCTCACTGTGGGTCCCACACTAAACTAGGCAAATGAATGTGAAAAGTGTCTTCCAGTTGTTAGTACAATAACAGCGACACAAGTGATAGTGTGCCATAGAGGAAAGGTATGGGTACCTCGTATTCTTATGAAATATATTGCACAAGTTAATAGAAAGCAGACCATTATCCTCCCATTTTGTGCAAAAATGATGCTTAGAGAAGGATTTTACAACACTGGCAAACCAAATCTGAAAATAAAATGTTAAACATAATACCTCTCTCTAGGAATAATAACTTTGGGTGGACATAAATAAATAAACACATCCCAATGATGGTGATTCGTCTAGTTCCATCAAATCAAAATTGTAATTATTTGGTCAATGTTTGTAAAACTAATGTTGTTCCTCTCATCCTTAGCTGCACTTTGTCTTTAATGCTAATTTAAACTTGTCTTAACTAAGAGAGTGGCCACTGTAAACATTATCACCGTAACCCTGAGAACGTTAGCACACTGATGTTAGCATTTAGCTCAAAGAGTTATGCACTTTCAGGAGACGGTGTATAATCTTGCATGTTGATGACTGAGAAAAGGGAGCACTGTTTGATGTACATTTGGTTTTTCATCATTTATCATTTCAAAGGTGTTAAACTGACAATAAGAAACAGTGCAGTGCTCGTTCAATAAAGCATAGCTGATGGCCTCTGGTTTTGCAGCTTCTCCAGGAACTGCTCAACAATGTCTCAATGTGTCCTGTTGATATGATCCAAGATACAGCACGCACAGACGGGCCAGGGTTTTACTTTGAAGGCTCTTTAGTTGTAAGTCCTCTTTTAGTACACTACACAGAATGTACAAAACACACTTCCAATACATATATCCCATAGATCTCATGGGCTAACATCGGAAAATCCTCGGCCTATCCCCCGAGACTCCTTCCATTATTTTAAAGGAAAACCTGCAAACAATGATGTTGTTACATTCAAAATACATTCAAAACTGTAGGGTTTTCCAGTATTAAAAATTATTCTCAAATTCACTTAGACAATTGAACAGACAGGTTAGTATTAGGAGGTAATACTGTTGGGCAAAAGGAAGATTGGCAGCCCTGCTGGCCTCTACAGTGCATTTTAGATTTCACACTGCCACTGGCAAGAAATCTGCTGGACGGAACAAAACAGGAGGATAACTATCTTCACATACAGTTCTCTCACTGCACCAGGTTTAACCCACAGCTGGCCCTTTTCTATTAGAGGCACAAGTAAATGTTTGCATTTGGGCTTTGACAGTAAGAAGTGTTTGACTGAGAGGCATCAGAAGTTCTGCAGAGAAAACGAGTGTGAGAGGAGCCTTCAGCCCAGAGCTCTCTCTGCTGTCCTGAAATATGCAGACCATGTGGAGGACTTCCTCTGACTCAGATGAGCTCGTCTTCAGGGACTAGCACAAGCTACACTATTTACCTGGAGACAGGTGATACATATGGGCTCAGAACAGTCTCATAATACACACATGCACACAAAAGGATTCACACTTGTATTTCCGGATCCACACTTGTGTTTTTCAATGCACACACAAATGTGTTCCGTTTCATATACATGTAAATAAAATCCAAATACAGAAAAAAGTTTTACATATGTATTTTTGATCCTCACATATTTGTTTTCCGTTTAAATCCCCTGCACCTGCAAACACAAACCGCTTTCTGTGCATGGATCGCTGTGCATTCGTGTGTGGGTTTTTTGAGACTCCCCTGACGGTCACCCAATTCGTATTTGTAATTTTTTCTATCTATAGCCAATCAGATGTCTCCTTCATTCTAAGCCAATCACATGAGCGCGTCCCCACGAGGGTATGATTTATTGCGTTCATGACACTTCATATACGCATTTTGCGCTGTCCGGAGCAGGGTTTCCGCGGACAGAATTTATTTTACCGGACAAATTTGAAACTTACCGGTCATGTTTCAATAATAATAATAAGAAGAAGAAGAAGAATTGTGTAGCAGAGTTTCCGTTAGCAGGTAATTACCGGACTATGACCGGATATGGCTAATAACACGGGAGTAACTCTCCTTTCCTCTCATGAACGCAATAAATCATACCCTCGTGGGGGCGCGCTCATGTGATTGGCTTAGAATTGAGGAGACATCTGATTGGCTATAGATAGAAAAAATTACAAGTACGAATCGGGTGACCGTCAGGGGAGTCTCAAAAAACCCACACACGAATGCACAGCGATCCATGCACAGAAAGCGGTTTGTGTTTGCAGGTTCAGGGGATTTAAACGGAAAACAAATATGTGAGGATCAAAAATACATATGTAAAACTTTTTTCTGTATTTGGATTTTATTGACATGTATATGAAACGGAACACATTTGTGTGTGCATTGAAAAACACAAGTGTGGATCCGGAAATACAAGTGTGAATCCTTCTGTGTGCATGTGTGTATTATGAGACTGTTCTGAGCCCATAGATACATTGTAAAAACAATCCAAGGACTGGAGCAGAGGTAGCGTTAACCGAATATTTTCCGTCTATGACAGAATTCTTTTAACAATGACGGAAAAATCTGAAAGCCGTCCGTCATTTTGACAGATTAGAACAAACTCAGAACAGCGCCAAAGTATCCCCGCAGCGGGGCTCCGGTATTATGCCGTGTTATGCATGCCCGCCCAAAAGGAAATTATATTGTTTCCAAACCTAACTTTGCCGAACAGATCAACAAAAGTATTTGCTTTACGCTGTGCGCGCTCCTGCGAGGTGCTGTGGGCATGCATAACACGGCGCTAACAGTTCACAAGCGAGCGTCCACCCCCCCCATTGACAGTTCACAAGTGTGCTCTCTCCGCCCCCCGGCAGAGTTGTGTACAGGCCGACGGGTAATAATGGATTTTGACGGAAATGTTGCGATCCTGTCCGTCAAAATGACGGGCAGCGAAAAAGTCTAGCGCTTCTATTGTTTTCACCAATCAGAACAGAGCGGGCCAGCTAACCAATCAGAGCAGACTGGGCTCTGGTTTCAGACAGAGGGTGAAAAGAGGTGCTGCAGCACAGGCAGTATGAGAAAAATAAAGAGCTTTTTGAACATGAGATATGTCCCAGTAGAGACCCTAAATACTGGTATACACCTGAAAATGAGCATAACAGGGCCCCTAACCACCATTGCTACCTCACTCCCTTCTATGTCAATCAGTAGGAATCTCCTTTAAGCAGAATCGCTTGGATAGATGTAGGTTGGAAGAAGGATGGTGTGATGGTGGATGTGGGGGGGGGGAGGTAATTAATGCCTGGCTCTCCACAGAGAGAGCCAGGCAGGGACTGGTAATTAATGCTGTGGAGGCCAGTCTAGGTGGGAGATAAGCTCAGTCCCTCTTATTGCACACTTTCCCCAGGTCTTCCCAATACCTGCATCAACATAATGGCTTTCTGAGCAGCTTTACACAGCCTCGCCTCCATACAGCCTCATGCTCTCTCTCTCTCTCTCTCTCTCTCTCTCTCTCTCTCTCTCTCTCTCTCTCTCTCTCTCTCTCTCTCTCTCTCTCTCTCTCTCTCTCTCTCTCTCTCTCTCGGGTGTCAGGGAAATGGATGAGAAACATGAAAAGCAAAATGGCCGTCCCCATCACTATGGAGCGTTTCAATGCTCTGTGGTGGTGCTAATTATTTCTCTGTCATGTTTGTCCCCCCTCTTAATGGATGTAATAATTATTTTTAAATTGGGTAATAGCAGCAGGGAGCAGCGGGGAGCAGTGGGGGAGGAGGAGAAAAAGCAGTTTTTATGTTGGACCACACAATTTCAGAGATATTTTTGGAACAGTTCTCTCCTGGCCAAGTGCAGTGCATATTTTGGCATCTCAGGATTTGCAACGTAAGCAGCACTGCCGGGGAAGCCTCTTGAAATCCCAATAATGGCGTGGAAACTGTGACCCGGTAGAGAAGTCCGCTCTGCAGACACGTTTCAAGTAGCAGTCAGTCTTTGGGAGGCTGGGAGTGACTCTCTCAGCAGATGAGACGTACATTTACTCAAGTAATGTACTTAATTTACATTTTGAGGGATTTTACTTGAATATTTCAATGTTTTCTAGTCCACTGCAATTCCGAGGTAAATGGTGTACTTTTACTCCACTACATATACTTACAGTAATACCTTTAGTTACTTTACAGATGTGGATGAATGATGTGAAATATAATCAAGTGTTAAATCAGACTTTAGTTCCACCTGGAGTAAATCCACAAGCTACCCTGCAGTATACAAAGTCATTCAAACTAGCTGTACCTTTACCAGCTTTGAGAACACTTTAATGATCAATCATTATAAAACATATCATATATATTATTCTGAAATGGACCAATCTGCACAATCACTACTTTTACTGTCGCTACTTTAACTATATTTTGATGATAATACTTTTCTACTTTTACTTGAGTAACCTTTTGAATCTATCCATATGACCGTCATGTGATTATTAATATAATTATAAGCAGCATCTTCCTTTGATTGTTTTGTATCTTACCTTCAGGGCGCATGTTAACACTGTTTACACACCTCTCAAAATGTGAAATAGTGTTTACACAGCTCCCTCTGGGTGTTTACACATTTACACAAACTGGGTTCCTGCTCGTCGTTCTGTCTTGCAAATACTGATCCACTGAACCCTGTATCCTCAGGTGAGCACAGAGCTGCTGTATCCACAGAGGAAACATCGCCCTTTCTATGAGATAATGACAGACCAACACTGAATGTTGCCTTACTCAAGATGATTACACTGCAGATGGAATTATGCTTTTAGCTATATTCTGGCATTTACAATGTATTCTCTTTTTGGGAGACGTGTATTTCTAAGCCTTGTAGACCAACAACACATTACATTACATGACATGTTACTTGTTAGACGCTTTTATCCAAAGCAACTTCCATACTCAATACTGTGGACAATCCCCACAGGAGCAATTTGGGGTGAAGTGTCTCAGGGACACAACGACATGCTGACTGCAGTGGGGTTTGAACCTGTGACCCCCTGACCCCAACACCAAGGCTCTATCCACTGCGCCACACGCCTCCCAACACAGCCATTTAATTCATGATGCGCTTTATGCAGACAACTGCAACCAAACACAAAGGTGTCAATTAGTAATTCATGCATTTATATTCAGTTTATTCATCTGCAATCATATACCACAGACATATAAACTAGCAGAAATGTTTTAAAGGAATGCATCTTAAATGATTGATGAAATGATTTTTTTTAAAGCATGTTAGTCAAATTGGTCGCAACAACCAAACCACTGGGCAAGCTTCCATTCCCAAAATGTCTGATGGATATATCCAATCAGAGAATAGCACAAACAACAGTTTGAACTATGAATGTTTTCTGATGATGAAATCTGTCTCATTAGAGTGACTTTCAAAATCTGTCCAGGGACTACAGAGGAAAATATGCTCTTGGATAACTCTTACAGAAATGTTGAATCATGTCCACTGTCCCTGTTAAAAATGACAACAAAAAGGTTAGCAAACTGCACTTCTGTGGGCATTTCACATGTCAAGGTCGCCCTGTGATTAAATCATAATTCAATTGTTTAAAAGCGACCCATATCATAATTGATCTGCATCATGCACTGTTTAATAGTTTTTAATTTAGTTTTTTCCATAGACTCTATATATGAACAGGACAGCGTCACTGTGACATCACACATTGGTTTTTGACTTTGTGTTTTGAAGCTTTGAGATTTGCAATTTGGTTGTCGACATTTAGTTTTTTTTGCTACCAGGAATGACACGAGAGGGTGGAGCTAAGTACAAATGCTAGATGAACAAGACTTCTGAAGGTAGCCAACATGTTACAATAAACTTCATAAAGTGGAAACACATGTGACTCCAGCTCTGGGTTTTTGGTCTCAAAATGAATGTGCTCGATGTTTGTATTTCAGAGATTTGTTTTTGTTGGTGTGTGTGTGTGTGTGTGTGTGTGTGTGTGTGTGTGTGTGTGTGTGTGTGTGTGTGTGTGTGTGTGTGTGTGTGTTATACACATGTGTAGGTGTGTGTGGGGGTGGCTGGCTGAGAGAAATGGGTCATGGGTGGAACAATAACAATTTGGAGAAGAAAAGAATGAATGTGACTGTGACAGTTGAAGAAAAAAAACAAGGCTTTGCTTTTAACAATGTGTGTGTATAAATGAATAAATAAAGGAATGTGTTTTTATATCTATATATATACTTAACAATGTATTAATTACTTTGGAAATTGGATGCAAACTAGATAATCTCAGAGCAGTTTATGGGGTAAATGTCACAATCATTCTGTAATATGACTTCATATGACATTATGACTGACAGTATAATTATTAACACCATTAAAAAATCAGATGGCTAAATTCGTACATTTGTTAAGCAAATGTCGGTGACACTTTATATTAAGGTACACAAATTAACCATCAACTAGTTGTTAATTAACATGCATATTAGCAGTATATTGGCTCTTTATTAGCCATTATAAAACACTTTATTTTTAATGCCTTATTCTACATGACTATATTCTACAAGTAATAAGCCATTAATTGAGAGTTTTTCCTCAATAACCCTCTAATTAGTGCTTATTTATTGCAAGTAAGGAAGTTGTTGTACATGAGTTTTGGTCTTAATATGCTCTGCTCAATATGGGCCTAATAAGGCAGTAGTACCACAAGAATAGTAATTCTCCCATAATAACACTTAACAAATATGATCTATTCTTATGTAACAAGACATGAAACTATAAGTTTTAATTGTGTCTAAATAACTCAAAATTAGGTATTTATATCTAAAAATATGTTTTGGGGTATTGACAGTTCAGCTACCAATAGCAATATGTTTGTGAAATGTGTACTGAAGGTTAGACAGGAAACCGGGTACAGGAAGTAGGAGAAAGTGAACTGAATAGCATGGCAGTAGACTGCTACTAATTTCCCCTATGCAACCTGAAGAGTAAAAGGGTCAAGTCCGTCAGAAAGCAATGACTGTAAGTGTAAGTGTAAGCCTTACGGATTAGTAACATGTATAGAGAGGCGAAGTCCCTCCCTTTCTGGGGGACCTCCATGGGACCTTATTTCGGAAAAAGTATGTATTGAAGTCAATGGGGAGAGAAAGATTATCTTTCGATCCCGTTTGAATTTTGCCACAAATTACACATATGATGTTTGTCAATTTAAAAGATGATTTTGCGAGTCAAACAAATAAAAATGTGACGTAAAACTGTGAAGTAACACTTTTTTTGGTTTGAAACCGCTCAATGAACTACATCTCCCGTCTCGCACCACACACCAAGACGGCCGTCACGTTGGCACATTTCACTTCTTTCTATCAGAATGAGGCGAAAAGTATTAACCTGTTAAGCCCGAGAGCCCCCAGTGGAGGGGGCTGCGGGGTGTTTTTTCACAAAACTGTGTCTCAGGGCATCTTAATATTTAAAAACCTATTAATGTGTTATACCAGATTAACGGGAAGAATCTCAGCTAACTAACGATATGAACCATTTTTAACAAAAAAAAACACAAGTCTCATAAGAAGCATCTAAATGACCCCTGAGCGAAAAAATGCTAACGCACTTGGCACAGAACTCAAGATAAAGATACCCTTATTATTTATCGTAACTGCACATACAAGATATCCGATTAAAGCTGAGACTCCACAGATTATATAGGTATAGTATCATCACTGAGCGATCAGAACTCGAGACAGGGGAAGCAAACACAGACATCACAACACGTAGCATTACGGAGCAAAAACGGGGACATCGTCTCACCTTAGCTGTTATTCTGATCAAAAGTCGTGTTCAATGGCATTAAAACGATAAAAACGCTGCTGAGGGTTAATCCATAGGTTGATCCAATGTGTCTGTCACTTTGAACAAATTATTTATAATCCATAATTCCATTTTTATGTAAAAATCGGAGAATAAAAGTTAGCTGCTAATGGTAGCCACCAGAGTTATCGCAGCTTCCGGTTTTGGCTACGCGTCACTCTCACTCCTTATTTGGTAACGTGTGTGTGTATGTGGGAGTTCCCCTCGATTCCATTGGCTCTAGCGGTTGAAAAGAGATGTCAATCATCAAAATCGACCAAGGGGGGCCAGAGATATGGAAAATCCACCCAAATGACCTCAGAAGTGGGTTTTTTGGCTAAATCTCTCTAAAAAGGTCAGATTTCACTTGTTTTGCATCAATCTTGATACAGGGTACTTATTATATGTTGTAGTTTGGATTCCTAAAGCTTTTAGTCTACCATCCCATCATTCAAGGGTAGTTTTCACTATAAGTGATCTTTTTTTTTGGACGGACACTATAATTTACATGTTTCTACTGTGTTCAATCAGAATTTACTTTAAAATAAAAACATCTATATTGATTCTGACACTTCTACATCCAACTCACAGATGTAACCTTGCTTTGAGAAAAAGGATTATTAATTTACCTCTTTTAGAAGGGAAGATATGGACATTTGTTCTGGGAATGTCATTTTCGAGCCTGAGACCTGAAAAACAGGCTCAGGGCTTAACCTGTTCCACTCTGAGCCTGTTTTTCAGGTCTCAGGCTCGAAAATGACATTCCCAGAACAAATGACCATATCTTCCCTTCTAAAAGGGTTAAATTAATAATCTTTTCTCAAAGTAATGATAAACCTGTGAGTTGGATGTAGAAGTGTCAGAATCAATATAAATGTTTTTTATTTTAAAGAAAATTCAGATTTTACATAGTAAAAAACTGTAAATTATAGTGTCCGTCCAAAAATTATTTTTTACAGATAGTGAAAACTACCCTTGGATGATGGGTTAGTAGACTAAAAGCTTTAGGAATCCAAAGTACAACATATAATAAGTACCCTGTATCAAGATTGATGCAAAACAAGTGAAATTTGACCTTTTTAGAGAGATTTAGCCAAAAACTGGGCCATCTGGGGTCATTTGGGTGGATTTGACCTATCTCTGGCCCCCCTTGCTCGATCTGGTTGGTTGACATACCCTTGTGACCGTTAGAGCCAATAGAATCGAAGGAGGAGACTCACATACACATACATTATAAAGAAAAAATGTTGCCGCTTCGCGTGTGGAAAGCGAAACTAAACTGGAGGAATGTCTCCTTCTGGAGTTTGGAAACTAAAACGCAGTTGTATTGCTTATGGATTATCAGAAATAATTTCAAAGAAGGCACAGACACATAGGATGAACCTATGGATTAACTGCAGCATCGTTTTTTTATCGTTTTAATGCCATTGAAGACCACTTTTGACCAAGGTGAGCCATATTTACATGTTTAGCTTCTTGGCTCCACATGTGATGATGTACGCTTTCGTTGATAGCGTCGCGAATGTTTATCACTGAGTGTTGAGGTGGGCACCGGTAGATTCAGTGTCTCCAGGACACCAACAAATAGTGTTTGGTTGTGCATCTAGGATAAGTAATAAGGGAGTTCTGAGTGAGTTTATGTGCCTTTGTCGGTCCCGTTTTTTCGATCGAGGCTAATTCAGAGGCTGAGTGCTAGCATTGTGGGTTTTTTTTGAAAAAAAAAATTAAAAAGATCAGTTAGCTGAGTTTCTTCCCGTTACATGGATATAACACATTCATAGTTTTATTCAATATTAAGATTCCTTAGACGTTGTTTCCTGCAAATGACGCGTTTATCCGCCCGGTACCGGGGGGAAGGCGTGAAACAGGTTAACAGGTTTTAAAAGAGGTGAAAATCACTACAAGTCTGGGCATGTTGAGAGCTGTACATACACAAAAGGGGAGTTAGTCGGTTCCGCATGCGGGACCGGGATTCTGGGATTTGTAGTCTTTCTAGTTGGGTATTTTTCATAGTCTTATATTTCAACAGTTTTACGACAAACTGTGACTTTTTTGACATGGAAATTATTTTTTAAGATTGACAAACATCATATGTGTAATTTGTGGCACAATTCAAACGGGATCGAAAGATAATCTTTCTCTCCCCATTGACTTCAATACATAATTTTTCCGAAATAAGGTCCCATGAGTCGGAAGTAGATGGGCGGGACTTCGCCTCTCTATTGTGTTTATGTGAGGACATTTGGAGATGTTTAAACACAATGAGAAAATGCGTTAGCATTCGCGCTAGCGTTAGCATACATGCTAGCGTTAGCCATACTAGCCTGTATACATGCCTATTGCACAGCTAGCATTAGCTATATTTACCTTGTTTACACTTAGCGGTCCTATGTGTTAATCTGTGTATGTTACACTTGCATGTATGAGATCATTAAGTGCCTTGTAACTTCTTTTTTTATAGTTTCACTCCGTTTGAATGTCAGTGGACTGCAAATAAGTCAATAAAGGAGCATGGCTGCTCATTCCTTGGCTCTCAAAAGAGTTTGGCTGGGACAGTACAACACATAAAGAGAACAGTACACCTAGTGTGTAAGTACATACAAGCAGGTCACACAGTATGATCACAAATACATACAATCTGTTAAAAATCTGTTTTTATTAAAAAAGTACAGGCTGCATATATGTTCTCAGCTTTGGAGAAACTTGACATGTTTCTCTTTAGTTGTTCATTAATAAAACAGATATTTTAACGTGTACCTACTTTGTTCATGTACTGTTGAGGTTAATTTTAGTAGTTGTGTGCTATAACGTATTTACAAAGTGTGAAGAGGAGGCAACTTTAGAATAGGGAACCTGTTCAGGTCAATTAGAGTCAAACTACTAGCTTATTGGTTATGAACAAGACTTCACTTTAACATATTCTTAGATATAAATACCTAATTTTGAGTTATTTAGACACAATTAACACTTGTAGTTTCATGTATTGCCAATATACTGCTAATATGCATGTTAATTAACAACTAGTTGATGGTTAATTTGTGTACCTTAATATAAAGTGTTACCCAAATGTCTATTATTTATCAGTCCTTACTTGAGAAGCATTATCACTAACTAAATTAAGTTTTATAGTTCAGTGTAAATATGAAATTAAGCTTACTCTTTTATTCTCAATTTCTTCGCAGGATCTAATACGGTTTTAAAACTGGTTATTTGTATTGTTGTTTTCATGAAATGTGACCGTACCTATCTCTGCAGTATCAGGAGGCTCAGCCATTTGATTCTATCACAAAAAAGGTCTGTGTTTTATTGCTCAGATAGTATGAAGCGTTTGACAGACACTGCTGTTGTTGATAAACCTGGATGAGATGCTGACAGAGCACCGTTTCCTGTTTCCTGCAGCCAGCAGGTCTCGATTACCAGAACCAGGAAACAGTGATGTCTGAGGTCGGTTTACTGTGCGTACTCTTTAACAGAATATGTGAAGACAACCTTATTAATGATTAGGAGCTTTCAATCTAATCTGAGGAACATACACAGACACAACAGAATGCTGCTACACCTACACAAGATATTCAGAAGCTTGGCCCTGTTCACATTCACACAGATTTCCATGGGTTATATTGGAAGGCTAACAGAAATAAAGCTGACAGCTGGTAAAATGTCCGCTCTCAGTGGAACCAGGTATCGGCTGTGTGGCGCAGCTGGGCTTTTTCTACACAGACGAGTCAAAGAATGTACAGAACTCCGGAGGCTTTTTGTTGCTGTTCATGGAGTCATGCATTCAAATGTGTGAGGCCAGATGGTTTAGTTTCTTTTAAGTGAGATTTATGCCACTTTGGTTGTTTTGTACCTAATTTAGCACATTTCCTGCTGTATTTACATAAGGGGAGGTACACTGAAGTACATGTGCCAAAATCAAGTTAGCTTAGCTTCTCCCCGTGTCAGGAACTAATCAGCATACTTTATTTTTTTATTTTTCTGTAGATATCCATCACTTCATGTGCTAAGGAAAATATGTTTATTTTCTTCCTGTTAGAGTCGAACATGTGAATAAGATGGTAGTGCCTGCAGGTGCAGAGGTCATTGCACCAAACTTTAAAATTCAAATTTTAAACCGAACTTTACCATTTGGCTTTATTACCAAAGCAGGTTTTTCGCGTGACAGAGAAACACTTAACAACAGTAGAAAAAGCAACACAGGGATTGGATAACTGCAGCAGAACTTGACACAAACACTGCACTGGAAAAAAATGCTGCTCCAAAAACAAGTTAAACAATAATGAAAACAAGGTGTTTTCACTTGAAATAAGTACACTAATCTGCCAATAGAACAAGTGGAAATTAGCTTAGTAAGATTTCTTGAAATAAGAAGGGATATTTATTAGATAAATCAGATCTTGTAATTAGCTGGGAGGCCTCATTTTGAACTATATTATACCAGAATCAGGACATGTTGTTACAAGATAAGCCGCAAATGCTCAACGGTTTTCTGTTTTTGGATGTTAGTTGGTGATTTTCTAATTAATGTGTAAAAAATATGTGTTTCATCTGAGATACGACTCAAAGTAAGATTTTTTGTCTTAACAAGATGATGCATTGCAGTGAGACCCTATATCTCACTGCAGTGTTACTTCTGAAGTTATTATGTCTTATATCAGGTGTAAAGACATATTCTGACTAGATATTAGACAAATATACTTGGCAAGATTTTGAGTTCTTGTAGTGTGTGTTCATGATGTCTTGTACATTACCATATAACTCTGCCCTTCTTAATATCTAACTCTTAATGTGTATAGTTGGCTATTTAAAGTTTTTTAACAACTATATATATATATACAAGTATGTTTTAATTCGTTTATTGAATTTTTTTTTTTTTATATTTGTGTATATACATATACATATTTATTTGACCATGTCACTTTGTAATGCTTCCATGAACATACTGCAGAACCAGTGGGACCTGCAAACATCTGATTACAATACAATGTTTATCCGTAAGCTAAAAATACTTTCCAGGATATTGAAACTTTCCTTCCAGTTATCCTCTCAACATGTATCCTCCTGGTCTCCTCCCCCCTCCCCCGGCTGGTTCCTCTCTCAGTGGCAGGCAGAGCTGTGCATCACTTGTCTTATTGCCTTGGAGATGTGCAACGGCAACAGCAGCTCATTGATTCTTTTATTATTGCTCCTCTCATGATGACATTTCCCCTTTTTGTCAGTTCAGCTTTTTTCCTCCCTCTGATTTCAATTGTTGATTATTCCGCATCAGTGGGCTCTGATGTGATGAGGGAGCCAGCGGAGTTATTGCTTCTCTCATTCACAGTTATTGCTCTCCCCCCCCCCCCAGCTGGCAGGCTGCAAGCAGAGCAGCAAATAACATCAAGGGAGGACGCCACACATTCTGACACATCAGCAGAAGGCTGGGACTGACAGAACACCAAGCATGTGCACACACACACACATACACACACATACACACACATGTGATGCAACACTTTTTAACACACTTTATATAACATGTGCAACCTTCAAAAGTGCAGGTTGATCCTCACCTTTCACCTTTGCCCCATCTAAGTTGAATCAAGTCACTGGGACTTGTTAACACAAATGAACATTCATTTGGGAAAAGCTATTACATTGCAATAATAACAGACTCTTGAAAGGCGGTAGGTGTAACAAACATTCACTCTAAATAGAGATTAATTTGTGTTTTGTAAGAAACTTTAGCATGTTTCACATTGATGGGTGTACTCCAGAAGAGTTCAGGTCAGGAACACATTGACACATACAGTTTGCAGCAGTGTATTTCTTTGCATTAACCAAGTGCAATATGCACAACATTATTGTTATAATGATAAGACTTTTGAATTTCACTCGGAAGCAGAAGGTTTGTCTGTCTGATTTGATCATTAAACATTTGCACATTGATGTGATCAAGCTGTTCTGAGAAGACTCATGCTGCACATTTTTACTCACAGTTAGCCTGAAAAGAAGTGACAGTAAAAACAGCATCTATGAGAACAGCAAGGTGAACTGCCTGTGAATACAAGTTCATTTCACAGCTCACTCTGAACATGACTTCAAATAAATGAAGCTTGTTTGAACAAAACTATTCTGAAAGAAGTTCCTTTCATGGTTTCTAGTGAGTGTTGTTACTTTTCAAAAATATAGATTTGACCATCCAGTCAAAAGACTAGCTGTCTGAAGGTCATGTGGTGTGCCTCGTAAAGGTCAGCCACACATGAATGTCTCCATTACCACTGCCAAGGGTCATGAACAGTGCAAAACAAAATGCACTGAACTTAAATCTTCAAAGATCAAATCAGGATCAAATCTGTGATTCCCCTCCCGAGATAAATCCATCCCCCCATATTTTTGACGGTATCATTCCAAATGATTTAAATATTGCTGAGAACAATTGTCTCATTTCCATTCAGAATATGTCTCTTGATATAAGACCTCATAACTTAAGAAGTAACAGTGAGATATAGGGTCTTGTTTTTAAGGGTTAGGGTCATCTTAAGTTTCTGTTTAAGTCAAAGACTCTTGAAAACATATTTTCTTTAGTTGGATCTGGTTTTGAAAATGCTGTGTTATTTGAAAAAGATGGATCATCTTGTTTCAACAAACACATCTTACTTGATTTTAGAAAAAATATTTTTATTGGAAAATCACCAACTAAAGAAAACGTTTGAGCATTTAAGGCTTATTTTGAAACACAACATTTCCTGATCCTGGTCAAATATAGTTTCATGTTTTCCCGGCTAATTACAAGATCTGATTCCTATCTTATTTCAAGAAATCTTACCAAGTAAATGTTCACTTTAATTTCTCCCAAGCGAAAACACCTTGTTCTTATTATTCTGTGACTTGGTTTTGGAGCACCATTTTTTCCAGTGTACAGGTGCAG
>NW_022987469.1:4490686-4523186 GCF_902827165.1 Trematomus bernacchii
CGTCCAAAAAAGTGTCCTTTTTTACTTATAGTGAAAACTACCCTTGGATGATGGGTTAGTAGACTAAAAGCTTTAGGAATCCAAAGTACAACATATAATAAGTACCTTGTATCAAGATTGATGCAAAACAAGTGACATTTGACCTTTATAGAGAGATTTAGCCAAAAAACCCACTTCTGGGGTCATTTGGGTGGATTTGACCCCCTTGCTCGATTTTGATGAATGAAATCTCTTTATAACCGCTAGAGCCAATGGAATCGAGGGAAAGTTCTATACACACCAAAACGTTAACAAATAAGGAGTGAGAGTGACGCGTTACCAAAACCGGAAGCTGCATACACTCTGGTGGCTACCATTAGCAGCTAACTTTTCCGCTCCGATTTTTACATAAAAATGGAATTATGGATTATAAATATTTTTTTCAAAGGCACAGATACATTATTAACCTATGGATCAACCGATTCAGCCTTTTTTTTCCGTTTTAATGCCATTGAACACGTCTTTTGACCTAATTGACAGCTACGGTGAGACGATCTGCCGTAAAAGCTCCGTAAAGGTACGTGTTGTGATGTCTGTGTTTGCTTCCCCTGTCGCAAGTTCGGATCGCTCAGTGATGATACTATACCTAAATAATCTGTGGAGTCTCAGCTTTAATCGGATATATTGGATGTGCAGCTACGATAAGTAATAAGGGTATCTTTATCTTGAATTGTGTGCCAAAGTCAGTTTGCATTTTTCCGCTCAGGGGTCATTTAGACGCTTCTTATGAGACTTGTGTTTTGTTTTGGCAAAAATGGTTCATATCTTCAGTTAGCTGAGATTCTTCCCGTTAATCTGGTGCTACACATTAATAGTTTCATAAATGTTAAGAAGCCCTGAGACATTGTCTCGAAAAAAAAACGGTGGGAGGGGTCCAATGGGGGGAGAAATAAATGTATCTAAACAAAAACGAACAATTATTGTAGCCTAAATATAAACCATAAATATAATTCATTCAGTATGTCTACCGGCAATATATTGATCTTTATTTCATAATGTATTGTAACACTATAATCCTGATAGGTATCTCTGTTTTTCTTTAAATGTAACAGGACATGTTTTTAATGTAATCAAATACAGTTACCTTTTTTTGTATCCTGATTACATAATCTTGCTACATGTAATCTGTTCTCCCGAGAAGCCTCCCATTGGCTGCTGATGCCAGCGCGCCCCCCCCCATCAGCCCGGTGATAAACAACCCAGCTCCACGCCTCATTTCCCATCAGCCTCAGCAGATCGTCAGTGGGAAAGATTAACGGGACGTGGGACGCCGCCACCCCAGGTGTAAACACTGTATTAATCACACTGGGCCCTTTCATGGACCGCCCCCCCCCCCACTCCCCCTGTCTCCTTCCTGTCCCTCCACCTCTGTCCACACACACACAGCACGTACAGGCCCACTAACACAGACATTCAGACACACACACAGAAATGGTGTGGCTGACTTTTGCACCCTCCTGTTATTTCACGCTGTGTGCACCTGCCAATTGAAAGCCTGCTCTTTTGGGACAGGGTTGGTGTGTGTGTGTGTGTGTGTGTGTGTGTGTGTGTGTGTGTGTGTGTGTGTGTGTGTGTGTGTGTGTGTGTGTGTGTGTGTGTGTGTGTGTGTGTGTGTGTGTGTGTGTGTGTGTGTGTGTGTGTGTGTGTGTGTGTGTGTGTGTGTGTGTGTGTGTGTGTGTGTGTGTCAGCAGGGAAAGTAGGGCAGCATCAGGACCTGGGGCATGAAGGGCAGCCTCGGGGAAACACAGCACAGACAGCAGGGTGTCTGAGGAGGAACACAGAGTGTGTTAAAATATGTGTGTGTTTGTGCATGCCCCTATTCTTGAATGTGTGTTTATGTGATCCTTTGTGTATTTATAGAAGAAAAACAAGTCATGCTGTGTGTGCTGTCATAATGCAGCCAAATGCTGCTGCAGAACACTGGAGCTCAAGGTCTATTGGAAATATGTGACGCCACATAAGACACACCCAGCGCTTTCTGCACCACTGTTAGACATATTCAATCAATATAATATAATCAGATGCAGGAACTCTTCAAACAAAGTAATCTTTTTTAGCTTGCTGCTTATTTGCTCCAGAGTCCGGTGGTATCCAGCGGCGGCCAACTCCCGCTGCAGCTGCTGGAAAATAGCTTTAGACCGCGTTGTGCCGTCCAACTTCCTCTATACCTCTTGCGTTGACCAAAGCTCAAGGAGGTAATTTGTCTCTTCAGCGGTCCACTGCTGCTTGCATTTACTGGCATCCATCCTGGTTCGTAGTTGTGTGTGTTGCTGAACAGAATTTGCTGCATTTTGTTGTTGTTGATCAGGTTAATCCCGCCCCCCGCCTCCGACGTAAGCGCGAAGTATTGGTTCTTGGTTCTTGCCGGGCAGCCGAGTGGGGTCAGCTAAGAACCGGTTTCGGTGCTTGGAGGCGGCTCCGCTGCGGTGGAAACAGGAAGAACCAGAGCTTAATCAGGCTCTAGCCCGGAACTGGCTCTGGAACCGGTTTGGTGGAAAAGGGGCATAACACTGTGCTTGGATCCCCCGTGGCCCCCCTCCAAAGAATGAATCTATGATAATTAGGGATGGGCCGCCGATCGATATCGGCCGATATTCACTCTCTGCCGATCGATTGGTGCTCTCTATAAATGCCGATCGGGAGAGCCGATCACATGAAACCATCAATAGCAAAAACAGAATTAACTGTCATTAGTAAACCACTCAAATAAAAAGATCATAAGTGGTTTTGTTTTACATATATTTTAAGGATAATAATAGCAATGTAACACTGTCTATAACACTTACTGTATAACACTGATTTGAAAAACATACAGAAAAAACTAATTCACTGCCCTTAATAAAGTATTTAAATATACATTTCAGGTGTGCTGTTTTGTTTAGATCATTGACATCTGGAGCTCTTTTAATGTCCTTTTTGATTATTGTTACACCAGGTCTTGTCAAAACCTTTATTCCATATTCAATATCCATTACTAAACAAAACAGCAATTCTACTCCACTACAATTCAGAGGTTAACCTGGTATTTTTACTCACACTACATTTATTTTAGTTACTTTGCAGATTCTGATTAATGATGTGAAATATAAACAACACTTAAATCAGGCTTTAGTTACACCTGAGTAAAATTCAGTGAAGGTGATTGTCAAGTGCCAACAATCAGGAGAGATATTTGATAGTTGGTGCTTGAGAAGACTAAATATTTATCTGCAGATCCCTATAAAGTATATTCATTACTCGTTATTCTCTACTAATAGTTAATTAACCTGTTAAGCCCTGAGCCTGTTTTTCAGGTCTCAGGCTCGAAAATGACATTCCCAGAACAAATGACCATATCTTCCCTTCTAAAAGGGTTAAATTAATCATCTTTTTTCTCAAAGTAATGATAAACCTGTGAGTTGGATGTAGAAAAGTCAGAATCAATATAGATGTTTTTTATTTTAAAGAAAATTCAGATTTTACATAGTAAAAAACTGTAAATGATAGTGTCCGTCCAAAAATTATTTTGTACTTATAGTGAAAACTACCCTTGGATGATGGTAAGGTAGACTAAAAGCTTTAGGAATCCAAAGTACAACATATAATAAGTACCCTGTATCAAGATTGATGCAAAACAAGTGACATTTGACCTTTTTAGAGAGATTTAGCAAAAAGAAACCACTTCTGGGGTCATTTGGGTGGATTTTCCATATCTCTGGCCCCCCTTGCTCGATGTTGATGGTTGACACCTCTTTCTGACCGTTAGAGCCAATAGAATCGAAGGGGGAGTCCCCCACACACACTCATTGTGAAAAGAACAGGTGGGGGCTTCGCGCATGCAGTTTTGCATCAGAGTGAAACTATCTCTAGCTTTGACATCTGGAAACGGAAAAGCAGTTTTATTGCTTATGGATTATCAGAAATCATTTCAAAGGGACACAGACACATTGGATTAACCTATGGATTAACTTCAGCAGCGTTTTTATCGTTTTAATGCCATTGAAGACCACTTTGGAGAGACTACAGAGCCAAGGTAACCTTGTTAGCATTTTTAGCTACCTAGCGTCAAATGTTTTGATGTCTGTTTTTGGTTATAACGTCGCAAATTCGTATAATTCAGTGATAATGTGGGTACCCATCGACTCTGTGTCACCTCACGATGTGAATCGATGCCATGGATGTGGAGAAGAGATAAATAATAAGGTTTTGTGAGTGATTTTCGGTGCAGTAATCTGTTAGCATTTTTCGCTCGTTGCTAATTCAGAGGCTCAGTGTTAGCATTGTGGGTTTTCTTTTGAAAAAAAAAAAAAAAGATCAGTTAGATGAGTTTCTTCCCGTTACATGGATATAAAACATTCATAGTTTATTAAATGAACATGCCCTCAGACACTGTTTCCTGCAAGATGTTGCGGCAGTGCCCGGTACCGGGGTCTCTCGGGCTTAACAGGTTAAAAACTGTATATAATGGCTATTTTGCATATCCCTTTCAAGATTTCAAGATTTTCTAAGGTTCATTGACATATCATATACACAACTAATTAAATAACGTGCTTTAACCACTAGGCGGTGCACACAAGGTACACACAGCCATAATAACTTTGTATTATTAGTGTAGGACACTTGTGTATGTATAACATCTGAAGATGTGTAGTTTTATTCATGTTTTCACATAATTGTACAGGATATTGCTATATTATTTCACATGTTTTACTTCTAATATCTGATTTGTAAAACATCACAGACAGAAAGGTATATCCGTCATTTAACAGTAAGCTATTGAAATTCTGATTCCATAGATGTGTCTCCCATCACCCAAATCCCCTGACTATTCTCTCAACTCAGTATTTACATTCTTATATTCAAAGAAAATCAGTAATATCTTTAAAAACGACAAGTCCTTTTCTATCAGCTGTGCACCGTTATGGTGTAAATATAACCTATCTACCAATTGGATCAAATATAAAAGTCAGCCGAATTAGTATTGATACTGCAAGGAGACGTATTGTGTGAAAAGAAATGTAAGATGTTGTTTAATTGCTGATATATTTATGATCCACGTCACGTTTTCAGTTTTGAAGGCAGTGCTTCCTGTTTGTCAGACTTGTTATACAGTCTATGATCCACACACATGGATTAACATCGATTTGATACATTAATGTAGCCTTTGTTTCTGCTAAAAGAGGTGTTGACCAGCTAGGGCAACAAGAAAATCGGCGAAATCGAGTGTGACGATTAAAAAATAAATGAAAAACATCTACTTTTGACAATAAAAACCGACCAATAGTCTTGGTAGACCATTTGCTTGGCACTTCCGGGTATTTCTCCACTGGTTGGGCCATGTTAACAATACCGTGTAACTGTCACGTTTGAAGGGACGAAACCGTGACATATTCATGTCTCCCAGCATGGTAGATCGTCACATGTTCACGTCTTGCCGTGATACCGGGTTGCATAAAATACATGACACTTTTCTCTGTGCGCGGCAAAACAAGCTCGCCAAAATGACTTCACCAGTCTGGCAGTATTTTAAGGTGTCCGAAAAAGACAGTAAAATAGCGGTATGCAACGTGTGTGTGAAGCAGAAATCCTGCAGCTCCACCCGCTGTGACGGAGCGGTGAGTGGAGCGAAACACACACTAAGAGTTAGACCTAACACACTTAGCTAGTTTATCTACCTCTGGAACAAGCTAAACTAGTTATACATATGTTTATTCTTCACTGTCGGGTCACTCATTACTGGATCAGTGAGCTGCATGAGACGATACTGACAGGCTGTCAGGAGAGAGAGAGAGGGGGAGAGAGGAAAAGAGAGCGCTTCAGCTCATTTCTCCCGTGTTATTATCCAAAGTTAATGTAAACTTGAATAATGTACTTAATTTGAATGTAATAATTATGTTGGTTGTTGTTTGTGGAAGCGCCAGTGAATGAGCCCCATTAAGTGAGTTTTAAACATCACTTTAAATGGAAGATCCCCATAGGCCCCGCCCACTCGATCGAATCGGCGATCGGTATCGGCCGATACTGATTCTGGCGATCGGCCCCAAAATTGGCGATCGGAGCATCCCTAATGATAATGTAATTTGTGATAGTGTTGCAGCCAATAACCCTGCTGTAACCTGGGCCTAAGATAACAGGATTTCTTTTTCAGTAATGTAGTCTAATAAATTGAAACTAAGTTACTGAAAAAAATTATGTTACTAAAACAAATACAAACAAATATAAAGAAGTTAAAAATCAACAACGTTTGGCTGCATGCTGTATTTATTACCCCAAACTGCATTTAGGCTAATGATAAAGTAAGTAACTAAACAACAAATGTAACAAAGTCATTGACACAAAATCTGTTAATAAAATAAAAACCAATGATGGTATTTTGTGTGCTATGACTTTATACTGAACTGACCATCTAGAACGACCGTTTCACTGAAGTGTTTGCAGCTGCAGTTCCCCACACGGCCACTAGAGGTTTGAGCGGCCGTTCTCTTTGCTCGTTCTGCCCTCTGTAAATTCAGTCCAAAAAATTGGCCTTTTAATCATATCTGCAAAAATGGCGCTCCGCTCTTAATATTTCAACTTTGTTGCAGGAAAATTATTAATTTTTTTAATCTCATATTTGGATAGCAGATCCAATATGAAGGATCACCTCAGCTGAGTCAGAAGGTGGTCATTGCAATATGCACAAAACACTGTAACCAATGTGAATATTTATTCAAAAATGTATCAGAATCTGAAGGTGAACTGATTTGAAACTGTTGGATGTTTCAACAGGTTTCTACAGCGGGTAATATTTAGCTTCTGCCTCCAGCTGTGATGTCATGAGGAGTGGAGGAGAAAGATGGGAGAGAGTTTACACTTGGAGTGGCTCACATCTTCAGATGACTCAGAGAGATTGGTAACACATTTGGGAGGGACTCATGTACTATTATATGAGGTTTAATACACAGTGTAACATTTCAGTTTAACATTACACCACAGAGGGTCTGAATTCCCCGGAAACAGAACTGTTTCAATGAAAGAGCTTTTACTCTCCCCTCTTACTGATAACTATCATCTCCATCATTTATCCTGATACAATGAATGTGATTTGTGACTGTGCCTGTAAAGTAAAGACAGCACTATCATTGCAATGAGTGGGTAAAACCTTCCCATAGAGGCCCCCAGGGAGACATCTTATCAGTGAAATGAATTGAGCGACTGTGGCATGAAAATGTATGAGAAGCTCTAATGCATGCAGAAGTTCTGGGAGGCAGGTGTTGCTGCTCATCACACAGCTCTGTGTGGATATGGGATGTAAATCATGTCAATGTTGACCAGGCAGAGAAACAACAAGTGGAAATAATGTAACTAACGCTGAAGATGCAATTACTGATGAGGATGTTTGATGTGGTCAGACACCCATCATTATCATAGATAATTATATCAATTTAATTTGGAGATTAGCAATTTAGAGAAGAATCTTAGAAACAGCGCATTTACGATTCAGACAGCTTGAAGTTGATGAAAGATGTGTATTTAGGGAGGACAGGTAGTTTTCTTCCGACATTTAGATATCGGCCTCTGCTTCCAGCTTTTAACAGCCAGTTTAGCATGTCCACTGCTTCCACTTTATCCCATCTGTGTCCTAAATATGACTGAAAACTGGCAGATTTCCTTAAATATTGTAAGTGCTTGCATGTGTAGGCCCCCAGCTGTGTGGGCAGGAGAGAGATTGATTTACTCATTTACATTCTCCTCTTTCTCCTTGACAACAAACACACGTACCCTTAATATACATACAGCAATGTATATACTCCTACACTGCAGTTACAATGTCCCAGGCTGAAGTGTGGGTGTAGGGTGGAGATCATTCAAAATAAAGAACAAAATATGTCATAGGCATATGTCACTAACAATGGTCTTCTATATAATTGTTTTCCAATATAATGCCCTAATGAGCAGGGTCACATCGCCTTCGACAGTCATCAGAAACAAATGACCGCTTCAGAAACATTCATGTGGTTCTAAAAACAATTCATATGAGCTCAGTTTAGATTAGGAAAAAAACATGATCATGGTGTGAGAGCACACTTTTTCTTTAAGCTCAATGCTCACATCAGCATACATTCATGCTGACTATCACAACATTTACCTGATTTAATAACATGTACATAGTTAAGATGCCTACACTGTTCATCATCTAGGCTCAGCAAGTAAAACGGAGGCTGAGGAATGTCATGAGTTCTCCAGGTCTGTGATGACAAACCAAAATACTGGACACAGTTACTTTTTGACCTGATGATGGCGCTACATAAAATCAGGGGACTCAACGTTGCTAAGGTCCATCCTCTGGGCACCATGTCATCCAGTATTTGTTCAAATATAAAAGGACACTGACTAACAGACTGGTGAGGCTACCCCTCCTCACAACAAGGTCTTCCTTTAGTCCAGGGGTAACAAACAAATGGCCCGCGTGCCAAAACCGGCCCACCTGAGGGTCCAATCCGACCCGCGGGATGACTCTGCAAAGTGTACAAATGACAGAGAAGACATTAACTGCATTCTCACATTTTCTTTGTGTTTTGTATGTTATACATTTACAAGGCAGGGGGGTAATATAACCTTTTTCCTTAATCGTTCCCAATTTAGTTTATATGGTGGTGTGTCAGGATTACTACACAGATGTGGAAATGAATGAAAAATCATTACATTTGTATAAAGATAGTTCATTACATGTGAACATTATCACAATGTTCTTTTCTGCACTAAAAGAAAGGGAACAGTTTAGATTGTTTATTGTTTCTAGGTTATTATGCTATGATTTTACTGATCCGGCCCACTTGTGATCAAATGTGGCTGTTTGTGGCCCCTGAACTCAAATGAGTTTGATACCCCTGCTTTACTCCTTCATGTTGACCCTGACAGACAGAGCCAGTCCTTGTCAGGTGGGGCCCTTCAGTTCACAAACAGCTGGAGCAGCGATCTCCTGCATGCTATCTGAGTCACATGGTGACATCCATCCGTCTCTCATCCTTTAGCTCTAAGTCTGCTGGAAAGGTCATCGGGATAATTAGGACCCCCCCCCCCGTCTGGCCAGTACGTCAGACTCTTTTTCCAGTCGGCCCTGCTCTGTCCTTCAGATTCTGCCCATCACTCAGGTCGGCTTAGTCTGGATCAGGCCTGACTGGAATCACAGGAGGAAGAGTAGGGGGGCGGGGAGGCTGGCAGGGTGGTAGATACCGAGGGAGAGAGGGAGAGAGAGAGAGAAAGAGAGGGGAGTAGGAAGAGAGGGAGTGAGAGAGAGAGAGAGAGCCCCGGGCGATGCTCCCTTGTAGCCCATCTCTCTTTTCTCCCCTCGCCTCTCTCTCAGGCTCATCATGTCCCTTGCCCTCTCTCTCCCTAATCTGTACACCAAACCCCCCCCCCCTCTCTATATAAATCTAACTCTCTTTTTTTCAAGCTTTTGATCAGGAAACGCAGGCGAGGGGGGGCCGGGGGGTGCAGAGGTGTGTTCATTTTTCATTTATACAGGGGAGGGCTGGGAAGACACAGAGGCCTCAAGAACACAGGAGCATATTCATTTATCAAGAGGGTTTGGTGACCAAGAGTTAAACTGCTCTCACTGTAATGTGTGAGTCACATCTGGTTAATGTTTCATCAGTCAAGGCAACAAAAGTATTCTGCTTAGGTTAGAAAAATAGTTTGGGAACATTTGTTATGCAACTTAATGGGTAATTAAACCACGTAAGAATATAGGTCTGTGAGAAGAACTTCATTTTCAGTGTCACCCGGGACAGAACTTCCTGTGTTCCTTTGACCCACACACCATCCCCTCCGACCTCTAGCAGACATTCTCTTTTTATTTTTAAAGATATCTTTTTTGCCAGAGAGTGCCTTTATTATATAGATGTGGCGTTAAAGCATTGCCAAAATATTTATTCGCGCTGGAGTTGAAGCTGCTACAACCACTGACTATCCAGCAGTCAGCTTTCTAATTTGTAATACACTGGTTGCAACTCAGTTAGTTTAAAGCCCGGTGGGTCTCACACACCGCCCTGTGTGTCAGTATGAAGACGCCGACGGCCAAACCCTTATTGTCTGTAATTAAAACCCTGGGAGGGACACTACTGTGAGTTATGGAACTCAGTGGAAAGTCTTCATGAAGTAAAGCAGAAACATAGTTGTGTCAAACATAGATGTTGGAGGCGGGTGGTGCAAGTGAGAGACTGAGCAAGAGAGAAAAGAGACTCAATAGTGGTTGAGCAAATAAATGAAATTAACGAGATGAAAGAATACAATATCTGCCCTGCAAAGGCTGCAGTATGGCCGCTTTCTTATGATTAATGTTTCAGATCCACCACAATTACTGACTCAAATAGAGGGAGTGGAAAGGCATCTGGCATATCTCTGTATCCTATTAACACATTGTGTACACACAATCCAGTCATGTCTTCAATGCATGCCGAGGAAAGAGAAGGCCGATCATCTCAATTATCACTACCTGTGTTCTGCACATGGAACTCAAACACAGCAACACTTAGGCCCCGTCCACACGGAGACGAAACGGGTGTTATCCGCTATAGTTCTTTATCGTATGGACGGTTCGTCCACACGAGGAACCACGGAAACGGAGCCCTCAAACGATAACGCATCCCAAAGTGGGAAGGTCTAACGTAACGTAACGCTTGCGGCACCGTGTGTACGCCCTAAACGATCATAGCCCCGCCTTTCCCCACCTCTCCTGCCCACCCCCGCTTCACCCGTGTCATTGCTGATGCGTTTCGACAACAACAACAACAATGGCGGATCACAGGGTTGCGTTCGTGCTCCAGACGCTACTGACCATGCTACAGATGTTAGTGCCAAATCTACAGCTCCTCTACCACAACCATCAGCAAGTGGACATGGAGAACTACATGAACTACATGTTGCTAAATCCACCGTGGAGAATAACCATAAGGGCAACCAGGCAACCATGGCAACCATGCTCGGGAGGTCTTCTTCGCTGCTTTTGGTGTATTTTGTGGCGGAAGTACAGCGCCACTTACAGGCCCGATATTGATGTTGGTTCGTTTTCGTCTCCGTGTGGATGGGGCCTTAAACTGTGAGGCCAAATGCACTCATCCACTCAAGTGAGAGAAAGCAGAGCAAGGTCTCATATATGGCAAGCCGATTTAGCTTTTATTCATTTATGATCGATCGATTCTTGTAAGAATGCGAATTCTCGATATCAAAAATTGAATTCTTACTAGTAATAATGTTTATTTTTGATATCAGTAATTCAATTGTTGATATCAGAAATACAATTTGAACTAGTCGAAATGCCAATTGTTGATATCAGAAATACAATTTGAACTAGTTCAAAATCCTTTTTTGATATCAGGAATTCAATTGTAACTATAGTTATAATTCAATTTTTATTTATAACTAGTTCAAATTGCATTTCTGACATCAACAATTGGCATTTCGACTAGTTCAAATTGAATTTTTGGTATCAGAAATTGGTATTTTTACTAGTTCAAATGTAATTGTAACTAGTAACAATTGAATTACTGATACCAGAAATTGGCATTTGAACTAGTTCAAATTCCAACTCCCATTGAAATGAATGAGAAAAACGATGCAATTCTCACTTGTTAAAATCGCATTTCTGATATCAAGAATACACATTACAACTAGTTACAATTGAATTTCTGATATCATGAATTTGCATTCTAACTAGTTAAAATTCAGCAGACCTTTTTGTTAAATATGATGCTGAAACGGAAAAGGAAAAGCAAAAGACATAATAAATGCATCCATTCAACAACTGTGCTGGAAAATTGAACAAAACAAGAGAATGTAACAAGAAAATGGAAAAGGCCTCAGAGGTTTTACAGAAAGTGTCACAAAGTGAAGAGGGACGAGTGAAAGGATGGAGCAGCAGAGTATTCGATGGGGGTGCACGGGGGGGGAAATAAAGAAAGTTTTCTCTTTTCCACATGAAGTGAGACTCTCAGTCCCTGTGGCTTCCTCTACGTTCTATACTCCTGTAAGTGGAGCTTTCTAAATACTCGCCCTGTACGACACACACACACACACACACACACACACACACACACACACACACACGCACACGCACACGCACACGCACACGCACACGCACACGCACACGCACACGCACACACACCACAGCCCACCTTTTATTCCACAGCATTTAAATCTATTCTTCAGTGGCTCTGTTTCCCTGCCACTTTCTGTGAAGTGAAATCCGGCGACAAAGTGCTCTACTCGTAGTCAATGTGCCAAAAGAGCCTGGATGTGTGATCAGAGACTCAGCCTCTCGCTGCCTGGAGCCCATTGTCCCCATGAATTCTCTTCGCTGTCAGGCCCTGCGGCTCATCAGCCTCTTTGATTGTCCAACTTCGGGGAGATCTTACATGTTTCCCCCATCGCTGCTACAAAAGGCTTCAAAAGGGCACATCACAGTCATTGTTCCTGCTGACTATCTCTGCGCTGATCAAACACTGGCCCAAATGTTTGGGCTTTGGGTTGAATCAAGAGTAAAACATGAGTTAGGCAAAGTCAACGAGCAGAAAACTTGACATGGCTGTTGATGCTGATGTGTAGAGGACATGAAAAGCATTCAGCTGAAACTATTGTAGTTTAATATCAGAGAATGGATAAAAGCAGGGTACAGTTGGAGTCTTGAAGAATAATCTATTTCCTGCCACAAACACAGCAGACGTAACATCACTCTCACACATTTCTTAGCATCCCCTGAATTGAGTGCCTCCTTTTGGAAAACAGATCATAAAAAGGAAGTTGTCTAACATCAGATGATAACAAATGTATTCTTACAGTTGCCCCTGAAAGAGCCCATCACACAGCATCAGAGCGACAGCGACACCGACCCAGTTCCTGCTCTGGATGCAGCGTTGTGAAGCAGCACTATCTCTCACTCTCAGCTGTGACACCCTCAGCGCTGATACACAAACTCAGACTTTTTGGGGCTGGGGAGGATATCACAGCAATCCTCATCCAGGCAGTCAGTTTATATAGCTGGATGACAGGGGGGTGAAACATTTTCATGATGGGTACAGTGGGAAGTAACTAAGTACATTTACTCAAGTACTGTAAGACATGTACAAGTATTTCCACTTTGTACTTCTACTCCACTACAATTCAGAGTTAATGGTGTATTTTTACACAGGATCCTGGAGGGGGCCTGGGAGTACGTTTATCCGGTCTATATGTGTTTTGCGCCTTGGGATCCCCCAGTCAGAGCTGGTTGATGTGGCCAGGGAAAGGAACGTTTGGGGCTCTCTGCTGGAACTGATACCTCCGCGACCCGACCACGGATAAGCGGGAGAAGATGGATGGATGGATGGATGGTGTACTTTTACTCCACTACATTTATTCAATACCTTTAGTTACATTACAGATTTGAATTAATGATGTGAAATATAATCAAGTGTTAAATCAGACTTTAGTTCCACCTGGAGTAAATTCACAAGCTACCCTGCAGTATACAAAGTCATTCAAACTAGCTGCACCTTTACCAGCTTTGAGAACACTTTCATGATCAATCATTATAAAACATATCATATATATTATTCTGAAATGGACCAATCTGCACAATGACTACTTTTACTTTTGCTACTTTAACTATATTTCGATGCTGCTTTTCTACTTTTACTAAGTAACATTTTGAATGCATGACTTTTACTGTAACAGAGTATTCCTACACTCTGGTACTTCTACTTTTAGTAGAAGTTACGTTGTTAGAAGATCTGACTACTTTTTCCACCTCTACTAATAAATACATTATACTGGCTGCATTGTTGGTCTGAAAACTCTGAAGTACCACTTATTCTAATATACTATTGTACAGTATACTGCTTCTTCTGCCATCAACACTGACACAGCTGCTGTTAGCCACAAAGAAGATCTCAGCCCACACACAGCACCTCTTAGACTCAGCTAACACATGTCCATGGATAGTATGGGACTTAGTACTGCATTATCACAATACGTATTTCTATGGTATGTTGCCCGATCAAGGGCAGAAACGGAGGGATATGAGGCATGGCTAGAATGGGTGATCTGTTTGGTATTTTGAGCAAAACACTTCATAGACATGTTTTTTTATATATTTGTATATATCTGAGATGCTAAAAATAGCATGATTGGTGACATTTAATAGATATTATAACATTCAATTTTAGTATGCACACAAGGTAACAGCCCATACTGTACGTCTATGTGTGTGATAAAATGCAGAGTGACTGTGGTAGGGGGAGGAATTCAGGAGAGTTATTAATAACCGTCAACACTAATCATGTTTATTTGTACAGGCAAAGAGCCACAATATCACAGTCAGGGGTCTTTGGGTACACAAGGACAAAAGTCCTCCAAAAAACCTTTGCTAAATGAAATGTAATACACCGAATTAGATTATGTAACAACAATGGATATACAGTGCCTCCTTAAAGGTCCCATGTCATGGCCATTTCCACTGATCATAATTCCATTGTTGAGGTCTACTAGAATAGATTTATATTGTGCAATGTTCCAAACTCACATTGGTTTCTCATACAGCATCTCTGTAAACTACGTGTATTCACTGAATTTCACTCTCTGCCTTTAACGGCTCGTTGGAGCTCCAATAGCTCCAGCCCCCACCCTCCCTGTGAGCACAGTGTGCTCTGATTGGTCGGGACATTGTGAATCGCGCTGAGCTCCGTGGAGGTGTTGTTTCCTTGTTTAGCGATACACAGCCAAACACAGCCAAACTCATCCTGAGCACACGCAAACTCACAGCTGAAGTAAAAACAATAAGTGTGGCTTGATATTGAGTAAGAAAAAGGTTGATAAACGCTGTGAGAATGGGTCTGCAGAGAGAATTTTGCCGCGATACCAACTGTCTGTTATCAGCCTGCAGCCAGGGAGGAGAAATCAGCAGAGCTGCCTGCACTGTGTGTGTGTGTGAGGAAGTCCGTGGATTGGTCAATTTGGACCAATCAGCGGGGGCTTAACGTAACGGCTCTGCGGACGTAACGTAACGGCTCCACGGATTGGTCCATTTGGTTCGCATGACCATATCGCGTCATAGCTCTGGGCGTGGCTACTGGGTATCCAGACGTCACGATGCCCAGGAAGAACATGAGAAATCTCCAACGAGGCGTTTTGGGGAGGTCTTTTCTGTGTTAGAGTTTTACTCCCTACAGGGTGTACTTTGAGGGTTTTTTACTCTGCAGACCGTTTACATGCATAAAAACCTTCATAACACACAAGGGGACGGGTAATAACCGGAAAAGCATGACCTTTAAAGTATTCATACCCCTTCACTTTTTTCACATTTTGTTATGTTACAGCCATATTTCAAAATTGATTAAATTCATTTGTTTTCTCAACATTCTACACACAATACCCCATAATGACAAAGTGAACAAAGTTTTAAAATAAATTTTGCAAATGAATACAAAAAAAAATAAATAAAATATCACATAAAGTATTCACACCCTTTACTCAATACGTTGTTGAAGCACCTTTGACAGCAATTACAGCCTCAAGTCTTCTTGAGCATGATGCTACACGCTTGGCACACCTATCTTTGGGCAGTTTCTCCTATTCTTCTTTGCAGATTGTCTCAAGCTCCATCAGGTTGGATGGGGAGCGTCGGTGCACAGCCATTTTCAGATCTCTCCAGAGATATCCAATCCGGTTCAAGTCTGGGCTCTGGCTGGGCCACTCAAGGACATTCACAGACTTGTCCCGAAGCCACTCCTTTGTTATCTTGGCTGTGTGCTTAGGGTCGTTGTCCTGTTGAAAGGTGAACCTTCGCCCCAGTCTGAGGTCCAGAGCACTCTGGAGCAGGTTTTCATCAAGGATCTCCCTGTACATTGCTGCATTCATCTTTCCCTTGATCCTGACTAGTCTCCCAGTTCCTGCCGCTGAGAAACATCCCCACACCAGGATGCTGCACCACCATGCTTCACTGTAGGGATGGTATTGGCCAGGTCTGGTTTCTTCCAGACATGATGCTTGGCATTCAGGCCAAAGAGATCAATTTTGGTTTCATCAGACCAGACCATTTGCTTTTCTCATGGTCTGAGAGTCCTCTAGGTGCTCCATGGGGGCTTTCATGTGCCTTTTGCTGAGGAGTGGCTTCCTTCTGGCCACTCTACCATAAATTCCTGATTGGTGCAGTGCTGCACAGATGGTTGTCCTTCTGGAAGGTTCTCCCATCTCCACAGAGGAACACTGGAGCTCTGTCAGAGTGACCATCAGGTTCTTGGTCACCTCTCTGACTAAGATCCTTCTCCCCCGATGTTCAGTTTGGTTTGGGCGGCCAGCTCTAGGAAGAGCCTTGGTGGTTTCAAACATCTTCCATTTGCAAATGATGGAGACCACTGTGCTCGTTGGGACGTTCAATGTTGCCGACATTTTTCTGTACCCTTCCCCAGCTCTGTGCCTTGATACAATCCTGTCTCTGAAGTCAACAGACAATTCCTTGGACCTCATGACTTGGTTTGTGCTCTGATGTGCACTGTCAACTGTGGGACCTCATATAGACAGGTGTATTACTTTCCAAGTCATGTCAAATCTATTTAATTTACCACAGGTGGATTCCAGTCAAGTTATAGAAACATTTCAAGGATGATCAGTGGAAACGGGATGCACTTGAGCTCAATTTTCAGTGTCAAAGCAAAGGGTGTGAATACATGTGATATTTCATTTGATTATCTTTAACACGTTTGCAGAAAAAACAACGTTTTCACTTTGTCATTAAGGGGTATTGTGTCTAGAATGTTGAGAAAACAAATGAATTTAATCAATTTTGAAATATGGCTGTAACATAACAAAATGTGGAAAAAGTGAAGGGGTATGAATACTTTCCGGAGGCACTGTATACACCACACAAAGACAATATTAAATATATTACATTTAATGAAAGCACCTGCCTTTAAACTAGAGTGACACCAATGCCAATTAAAAAATACTTTTTATCAGAAAAAGGACCAGTTTGGAGCCATCAATAGTTTTATATTCCATGTTGTACCAGTTTATGCCGTCAACTACATCAAATTCAGCAGCACAATAATGTAGGGCATAACACCTAAATAATATTTCTCTTAAATTAGTCCCAGTGTGAAATCAAATCCAGCCGAGGAGAGAGGAAATATCTCGCCTGCTTCATAAGGCGACACTGGCGAGCAGATCTGAGCAGGAAGTGTTCTTCAAGCCGTTTAAGCCATGCAGTGAAGTGTGCCCCCCCCCCCCCCCCCCCTGAGCTTGGGCCAACTATATGAATGCATTACAGTAATCCAAGCATTTCACTTTCCCAAGCATGCCGCATGCCTGCAGGCTTCAGATTAGCCAGGTGCAACTGTATTTTTAATGCTGTTTAAACTATGTATAGCAGTTTGGATTACAGCCCAGATGTGGAATGCATAATTAGAGCAGGCACTCTTCGTATGCTGGGGTTACAGCAGTTCACATCAATAATTAAAACAAAACAAACAGCAACAAAAACTCTCCCTGTTAATAATGGTAATGAGTGAAAATATGTTGCCGGGGGTTGACATTGTTTACGGCGTATGTGACTTTTATAGGATATGACATTTATGAGCGTTCCCAACTGGCAGCCCGTTGGTCAACTAATGGTACACACACTGCAGCAGTTTACTCAACGCAAACAGACTGGGGTGTGCGATGGACGCATTAACACACAGTACAGGAGGAAGGTGTTGGAGAGCCGCTGTGATTGGTCGTTCTGCACACAGAGCCAGATGCCCAGAGGCCTGCATCACAGAAAAGAGCAAATAGTATATTGTTCTCATTCAGTGCCTGCTGCGACACATGTGACCTTTTCCTGTTTTCAGGGAGGAGTTGTGAGCGGGTCTTCCTCGTTAGCCTACCATAATAAGCAGAAGGTCATTGTTCCGGAGCCACAAAGCTTACCGCCAATGACTGGATGAAAGCATTTCAGAAATCCCATTTTCAAGGGTAAATACTCAGGGCTGGGATTTCTTTACTGCGCGGAATGAGACGCAAGAGGGAAAGTTCACCCAGGAAATCCATCATATTCCGTGTAAAGACCTGGTCTCACCTCCTTAGTCTTCAAGGCTACACTGTTACTGTTTTCGTAGATAAATGACAAATATGAACCCACACTCCTGAAAGAGAAGTTATCAGGTTAGTAATAATTTTTCTAATCATTTGTTTTCTAATAATTTCTCTCATCGTTACCCTACTGGTTTAAAGCCATGTCTTCACATTCAAAAACCATTAGTGTTATTGTGCAGCAGACAAAGAGAACTTCCTGTGTTGAAAGCAGATGTTCTGTGTTCTCTGTAAAGCCCTGACACATCAATATGTCTATAGTTTACACAATGTAGCCAGTTAGTTCCTTTTTCAGGTCAAACAGACTAATTTGCCTCTCAGGGACACCAATGAGCAAGCACTGCTTACTCTATCTTTTCAACTTAACTTTCAACAATAAGAGACAACACTGTTATTATTCAGGCTGTGTTTTTGAGATGTGATCTTTGAAAAGGCTTAATTCTCTGATGGAGAGGTTTTTCACAGAATAGCTTTGTTTCTAAACTGACACTTTTGAATTACCATCACTTGTTATGTTAACAAAATCCTGGAGAAAAAAAAAACACAAAAAAAACTAGGGCTGTCAAAAAAAAATTAACGCCACTAATTATTTGAACGCGATTAACGCATGTGTATTTTTTGTCCTCGGCCGCCCCGTAGTTTCAGAGCGCATCGAGTTTAAAATACCATCTACAAGCTGATGCTGACAGCCCCGCTGATGCTGACAGCCCCGCTCCTGCCGCCCGCTTGTGGCAGACCACACTTCCACGCTCACCGGCAGGCCCGGACTGGCCATCGGGAGGACCGGGAGGGTGTGTGTATGTGTGGCGCGAGCGAAGCACACCTTACGTCAGTGTTGTTGTTAGCATCTGGTGCTAGCTAGCTGCGCTAACGGATATAAGGAGCTGTTTCAATGAAAACAGAGGAGCGACATTTCGCCGACAACTGCGCCGAGCACTTGACTTTATGCAGGTAGCCAGACAGTGGGACATTGTACGACAAGTCAGCACACTCAGCATGGATAGTGCGCGCAACATGATTGCAGCGTCCAGGCAGCTCCCGTTCGAGCATATATGCCTTGAGCTGCACATAGCTCCAACGATCCATCACAGTGTCTCCACACACACACACACACACACACACACACACACACACACCACACACACACACACACACAGACAGACAGACAGACAGACAGACAGACAGACAGACAGACAGACAGACAGACACACACACACTGTATTGTCTTATTGTATGAGAGAGGTTCCAGGTTGAATTGAGGCGAATATTTGTAATGTTCAGAGGTTGTTGTGTTTAATATTCATGAGAATATTTGTCATTGTTCAAATGATAATAAACAAACATATAAAGCATATTTGTCCACTCATATGTTGATAAGAGTATTAAAAACTTGAAAAATATCCCTCTAAGGTACATTTAGAACAGATACAAAATGTGCGATTAATTTGCGATTAATCGCGATTAAATATTTTTAATCGACTGACAGCCCTAAAAAAAACAATAGACTCTTAACCTGTTAAGCCCGAGAGACCCCGGTACCGGGGCACTGCCGCAACATCTTGCAGGAAACAGTGTCTGAGGGCATGTTCATTTAATAAACTATGAATGTTTTATATCCATGTAACGGGAAGAAACTCATCTAACTGATCATTTTTTTTTTTTTTTTCAAAAGAAAACCCACAATGCTAACACTGAGCCTCTGAATTAGCAACGAGCGAAAAATGCCTACACCTTACTGCACCGAAAATCACTCACAAAACCTTATTATTTATCTTTTCACCACATCCATGACATCGTTTCACATCGTGAGGTGACACAGAATCTATGGGTACCCACATTATCACTGAATTATACGAATTTGCGACGTTATAAGCAAAAACGGACATCAAAACAGGTGACGCTAGGTAGCTAAAAATGCTAACATTTTTACCTTGGCTCTGTAGTCTCTCCAAAGTGGTCTTCAATGACATTAAAACGATAAAAACGCTGCTGAAGTTAATCCATAGGTTAATCCAAAGTGTCTGTGTCCCTTTGAAATGATTTCTGATAATCCATAAGCAATAAAACTGCTTTTCCGTTTCCAGATGTCAAAGCTAGAGATAGGTTCACTCTGATGCAAAATTACATGCGCGAAGCCCCCACCTTTTCTCTTCACAATGAGTGTGTGTGGGGGACTCCCCCTTCGATTCTATTGGCTCTAACGGTCAGAAAGAGGTGTCAACCATCAAAATCGAGCAAGGGGTTCCAGAGATATGGAAAATCCACCCAAATGACCCCAGAAGTGGTTTCTTTTTGCTAAACCTCTCTAAAAAGGTCAAATGTCACTTGTTTTGCATCAATCTTGATACAGGGTACTTATTATATGTTGTACTTTGGATTCCTAAAGCTTTTAGTCTACCTTACCATCATCCAAGGGTAGTTTTCACTATAATTTACAGTTTTTTACTATGTAAAATCTGAATTTTCTTTAAAATAAAAAACATCTATATTGATTCTGACTTTTCTACATCCAACTCACAGGTTTATCATTGCTTTGAGAAAAAACATTATTAATTTAACCCTTTTAGAAGGGAAGATATGGTCATTTGTTCTGGGAATGTCATTTTCGAGCCTGAGACCTGAAAAACAGGCTCAGGGCTTAACAGGTTAATAAAGTCTTACATTATTTTCACAGTTGTAGTAGTACATTCAGATAGACGACTAGACAATAGACAAAGGACGCGAATGCTGTGGCGAAGAAAGTGAGGGATGCAATTTGTCAATTGTTGTACATTTGTGTGACGCTGTCTCAGAAAAGCCAATCGGAGGTGAGGTCTTCTGCGTGTCGTCACCGACGTACTGACGTTGTTGAATCAGTAACCATACATCCATTGGCTGTGAACACCCAGAGCCCCACAGAGCCTCATGTTGAGCAGATACAATCAATGTTTCTACAAACCGCTGACTGTTCATGGCATGATAACATAAAGTCACCACTCTGTTTATGTCACATTATTATTGTTTGGAGTGTGGACAGAGCAGCAACAATAGCAGCTTAGCCTAACCCTGATCTATTTGATCTCCTGTAGTGGTCCCTTGTTGGATTGTGTTTTTTTTCTCCTGTTTCTCTCCTTCTTTACACAACACATGCTGTACATGGACTGTCCAGGTGAGGGAACAACGGAGTGCCAGATGAGCAGCGGGAGTTGTACTGCAGTCGCTTTCCGGCACCATTCTGACAAAGAGAGAGCTGAGCCAGTAGTCTGTCTACCGGGCCATTTTGTTCCTACCCTCACCTCGTCATGAAGGATGGGTCATATGGGGCAGATAAAAGCGCCCAAAATGGGTTTTCCCCAGAGCGTGGGTGGCATCTTCTTTAGGGATAAGGTGAGTAGTTCAGACATCCTGGAGGGACTTGGAGTAGAACCACTGCTCCTTCGCATTGAAGGGAGCCAGTTTAGGTGGTTCAGGCAGCTGGTAAGGATGCTGAGGGGCAGACCCAGGACCAGGTGGGGGGATTATATCTCTTCGCTGGCCTGGGAGCCCCCTTGAATCCCCCAGTCAGAGCTGGTTGATGTGGCTGGGGAATGGGAGGTGTGGGGCCCTCTGCTGGATCTGCTTCCTCCAAGACCTGACCCCGAATAAGCGGTAGAAGATGGATGCTACATGAACTCGTTCAGAGCTGAGGTTATAAAGGTTCCATCAAGACCATCCTTGTTTTGCTCTAATTGTGTTGATCCAAGCCAGGACTCAATCAGGTACATTAGATTATCTTCTTTATAAAAAACAAAACATACAGGCGGTTTATTAACTAAGCCGCTTACATGAACAGATAAATCATCCCAGATCAAATCCAAATCCATATGGTTTAGAAAGGGGAATCAAAATACCACGGATGCAAAAGTAAAGATTATAGATTTTTGTATTATCTTCATCATAACACACACACACACACACACACACACACACACACACACACACACACACACACACAGATAAAACGTGCCTGAACAGAGCTTTGGATGAGCCCCATGTGGTTCAGAGAGGAGATGTGATTGGGTGGATCAGCTCACGGCCTTTGACCTCACAGACTGATTGAGAGTCCATGGCTTGTTGGTGTGAGTCAGCTGGAACAGGGGCTGTTTCCACTGTTGCACGCTAAAGAGAATAACACTGTCCCCTAGGAACTACATGTATTGAACAGAGAATGATTTCACTATGCCTTTTGGAGAAATCCCGACACAGGATGTGTGGTTCACAAGGCCGACACCAGAGACTGTGGTTCATTTTTTTTCGAGAAAAAATGGTTTTGGCTTAATATTGGAAAATAAAGATATCCTATGTTGTGACTCTGTAAATGTTTTTGATTATCCAACCAAGAACTCAAATAATCCTGATGTCAAACCAGGTGCTTTGAACTGTTCAAATGTAACCAAAAACATTTCAATCAAAAACTAAATAATTACTGAACCTCTTGCAAACACATATATTTTTAAATGAATAAAAAACACATAATGCTGCGTGTCATAAATATGTTTCTTTCTTTAATGTTGAGCAAAACATGAATATCTCTGTTGTGTGTAATCATATAATTTTAACATATCTCACGCCTGTAGATTAATTATGAATGACTCATTTCATATGGTTTCATTAGGTCATAGTTTTGAAAACATATATTGATATGATTGCTAGCCTTATCCTAGGAAAGATCCCCTTAAGAATCATTGACTAAATGAATCAGGAATATATTTTCTACCATAAATCATATTTCAATATTTCTCTTTTAGTTTGAAAAGTAAAAGTGTAAGAAATATTTTCCATTGTAAATAAACGTATGGAAAGTAATGGAAAATACAAAAACGGGGAAAAAAAGTTGTTTTTATTCATCTAATACTGTATATAATCACAATTTCAAGGGCAAAATCGTCATTCAAATAAGAATATGATAATCATGCACATGCTCTCTGCTTCCCACAGCTTCCCTGTGATTGGCCTGCAGCCCCAAACTAAACGCTGCCATTTTTGCAGGGAACACATGCGTTTGTGAAATATTTTGGCAAGATCATAGATTTCTGTCAGTGTGACTGCAATGTGAAGTGAATACAATCATTTGCCCCTTAATGGCGGAAGCAGCGATTTTTTGGTCGAGGGCTGTTTAGTTGCATTTCAAATCAGAGTCATTATTGAAGACTAAAGAGACAATTTTCCTGATCATTTTAATATCACTTGCATTTATTTGCCGGTGATATAGTATTCATTGATTACCAATATAATTTGTGATTAGAAATAGTTTGTACCACTGAGAATTGGTTTATGCATTCACAAAGTTGAAGACCCCATGGTTTGATAACAGTATGAATGCATATCTTCTATAGATCCAGCATTTACCAACACTACCTTCTGTAGGGATTAAGTTGACTAATTAAACTAGAAGAAATTAAGTTATGATAATATCTTACTAAATGACAGCTGTAAGGCGCTGTTGTGAAAATGGTTGAAAGTGAAATATAAAAGTATCATAAATCAACATAATGAGATATCATTCTAACAGACTTGTGGGTGTTTGTATGTTCCACATTTCCTGGACAATAATAGATGTATGTACCCATCAGTCTTTGCTTGCAGAGGGAAATAAGTTATGAGACATTAGAAGGGAGTTACAACATATGAAGAGTAATCATATCTGAAACACTTCCAGAACAAATAACATCAAGATGAGCTGCATAGGCAGAAATATCTGCAGACACACTTAGACTCATTTAGATTTACAGCACTGCATTCTAAATGCTCCTGAGTTATAAATGGGAGCATTGTTACAGTAAATGTTTATGTGGGTCTTAAAGTGTTCTGTTAAGACCACTCACGATCAATAAAATCCATATTGTGTACCTTGTAAAAGACAAACGCTGGCACCTAATGGCTTGGCATAAAAACACCAGAGTTAATAAGCATAATTGACCTACTGCTGAAATCAAAGGTACCAAAAGTGTTTTAAGAGCTTTGGATTACCTAACTCTTTTAAAAAGGCTATTTTGGTCGGTCATTGTCTGGGTTCTGAACTTTTCAACAGTTCTTACTTGAGGGAATAAAATATATACCATGGGGTCAGTATTGCCAAATTGAATCCAAGGCTGTATTTCAACAAACAAGTGGAATAATCACCAGCAAGTGCGTGTGAAGCCTTTAAAGTGCCTGTACCTTAAAGGTTTTATTTTGATGTAGCATTTGGCAGCTTGGTGTTCTTGTGTTTGCCCTGGAGACAGAGCTCGCACGGTTCCAGGCCACTGTCTCTGCTTAAAGTCGAGCTGGAGATTGTTCAGCCCTCTTGAAGGCTAAATGCAATCCAAGCCCTGGGGGTGTTTCATCAAAGGAACTGTAATATCAAAGCAATATATGTGAACAGCTGCAGTGATTTCGCAGGTATCCTCCGTGGCCGTGATTTGCAGCTTCATCACTCAGGTACACATCCTCCAGGCACAGCACAGAACCCTGGGAGCTCTGGGACTCCTGTGCCTCAGGGCAAGTAAATGTGCAAGCATGCATGTGTATATGTGATGATTTCAGGGTAACAACTTGAAGGTCAAAGTCTGTCTCCCATGCTAATAGACATCCCTCTACATCCAATGAAAATACGGGCACATAGCCTATGAGTGGTATTATATAAAATCATGACATCATCAAATGGGTTTTCAAATGTCATACTGGTGCAAAACACAGTTATTACATTCTACGTTGTTATTGAATGTATGACTATAGATGCCAATGAAAATAAATCTTCCACTCTGAGCCTGCATCATTTCTCACATTGACCCGATATTGTATTTTATGTTTTAGCTCTCGATTTATTGAAAAAAATAAATGGCTCGCCACTATACACTGTTGTACATGTCGTGCACTGAAATAAATACCAATAAGAAAAGTTTCTTTGCGTGTTTGCGAATGTTAACTTTAAACATGTATGCTTTCAAATATACAGTCTCCTTTGATCTATCATAATACTTGGTGTAATATTAATTTAATAGCAGTTGATTTAAAACAATCACTCTTAAACTGCTATATTACTTAATCTAATAGAATATGAATGAAGCCAGGAACCCATGTAATTAAAACTACAGGAACATGTTCAATCTTAGGCCCCAGCTCCACGGGAACCCATACGGCAAAACGCATCGGAGTAACGCAAATGCAACCGCAAAAAACCTTCCGCCCACACGCAATATACACCGGATTGTGTCAAGCTCCACGAGACGGCTCCGTTTACATCCAACCGCTGGAAAAGCTGCAGTACAAGGTTCAAGGTTCAAGGTTCAAGGTTCAAGGTTCTTTATTGTCAATCTGACATAGCTACAGAGTAATTATGCAGTTGAAAATCTTATGTCACAGGCTTCTCCAACAATGCAACATAATAACATAATAACAATAAGAGCATGAGCAATACAAAAATAATAATAGTTATAAAAATGAAATAAAGTTATGATGTGGAATAGTGCAGTACGAGTCTATATACAAGTTATTGGAATGATATATATATATATTAGGTATTAGATACATACTACTGAGTAGCAGATGAATGTTTGATGTTGTTTCAACAGTTCAATTTTTTAACAGTCTCACTGCCCGCGGGAAGAAACTGTCTCCGAATCTTCTTGTCCTTGCCAGGATGCTGCGGTACCGCCTGCCAGACGGCAACAGAAAGAACAGTTTGTGGCTGGGGTGATGGGGGTCTTTGATAATCCGTAGTGATTTCTTCCTGAGCCGCTGGGAGTAAAGGTCCTCCATGGATGGCAGCTCCGTCCTGGTGATGTGCTGTGCAGTTTTCACCACCCTCTGTAAAGCCTTACGATCGAGGTCGGTGCAGCTGCCGTACCAGGCCGTCATGCTGCCAGTGAGGATACTCTCTATCGTGCACCTGTAGAAGTTGCAGAGTATCCTGGGATCCATTTTGAACCTCCTCAACCTGCGGAGGAAGAAGAGCCGCTGTCGAGCTTTCTTGGTGATGGTGGTGGTGTGAAGAGACCATGTCAGGTCCTCAGTGATGTGGACCCCAAGGAACCTGAAGCTTTTGACTCTCTCCACCGTAGTCCCATTGATGGCGATGGGGGCGTGTCCCTCTCCCTGCTGCTTCCTGTAGTCCACAATCAGCTCCTTTGTTTTGCTGATGTTGAGATGGAGGTTGTTATCCTGGCACCAAGATGTCAGGTTTTCGACCTCCTCTCTGTACGCCGTCTCGTCATCGTCTGTGATCTGGCCGATGACGGTCGTGTCATCAGCAAACTTCACGATGGTGTTGGAGCTGTGTGTGGCCACGCAGTCGTGGGTGAACAGGGAGTAGAGGAGAGGGCTGAGCACGCAGCCTTGAGGGGCACCGGTGTTTAGAATCAGGGTGGAGGATGTGATATTTCCCAACCGCACTGCCTGGGGTCTGCCCGTCAGGAAGTTCAGGATCCAGTCACAGAGGGCGCTGTTGAGCCTGAGGTCTCTGAGCTTGATGGCCAGCTTGGAGGGCACAATGGTATTGAATGCTGAACTGTAGTCAATGAACAGCATTCTCACATATGTGTTCCTGTTCTTCGGGTCCAGGTGTGAGAGGGCAGTGTGGAGAGTGAGGGCTATGGCGTCGTCTGTGGACCTGTTTGCTCTGTAGGCAAACTGCAGGGGGTCCAGAGAGTCAGGGAGGGAGGAGGTGATGAATAATTTGACTAACCGCTCAAAGCACTTCATTATGATGGAGGTGAGTGCTACTGGGCGGTAGTCGTTGGGGCAGGTGATGATTGTCTTTTTGGGGACAGGAATGATGGTGGAGTGTTTAAAACATGTGGGGACTACAGACTGCAGCAGGGACCTGTTGAAGATGTATGTGAACACCTCTGCCAGCTGAACTGCACACACCCTGAGAACACGGCCAGGGATGCTATCAGGTCCAGGAGCCTTGTGTGGGTTAACCCTTTTAAAGGATTTACACACATCTGCCCTATTTAAAACCAAAGGGCAGTGTAGCTCCTGGTCCCTCTGTACCTCCACAGCCTGGCTGCTCTCAAAGCGTGCAAAAAAACTGTTTAGCTCATCTGGGAGAGATGCGCACGCAGACACTCCCGCAGCACCCCCCGCTGCTCCTTTGTAGTCAGTCATTGTCCTTAGTCCCGCCCACATATTCCTAGTGTTACAGCCTTTGAAGTCAGATTCCACCTTCTCTTTGTACTGTCTCTTTGCATTTTTAATTGCTCTCCGGAGATCATACCTAGACTTCCTGTACTCCTCCAAATCTCCCGCTGTGTGCGCGATAGTGCGCGCTTTCAGTTTGCCGCGCACCTCACCGTTTACCCAGGGCTTTTGATTTGGGAATGTCCGTACAGAAACCTTCGGTACCACATCATCGATGCATTTCCCAATGTAGCAGATGACAGTGTCCGTGTGTGTGTTGATGTTATTGTCCTCAAACACACTCCAATCCGTGGATGCAAAGCAATCCTGCAGTGCCTCATCTGACTCCACGCTCCATCGTTGTACTGTCCTTGTTACCGGTCTGTCCCTTTTAAGTTTCTGCTTGTACGCAGGCAACAACAGTAGTGAGATATGGTCTGATTTGCCGAAGGGAGGGCGAGGGAGAGCCTTATATCCATTCCGGAAAGGGGAATAAACATGGTCCAGTATGTTTCCCCCGTGCGTCGGGAAGTTGATGTGTTAGTAATATTTTGGCAAAACCTTCTTCATGTTGGCGGTGTTGAAATCTCCGGCCACAACGAACGCCGCATCTGGCCGTGAAGTCTCGGTTTTATCAATAATCCCAAACAGCTGATCGAGTGCCGTGTTGTTGTCGGCGAGTGGCTGCGGCGGGATATACACTGCTGTTATCACAACAGATGTGAATTCCCTCGGCAGATGGAAGGCCCGACATGAGATCATGAGGTGCTCTAGCTGTGCGGAACAGTCCGATGAAATAATCTTCACATCTGAGCACCAGTTGTTGTTAGTCATTACACACACACCGCCTCCCTTACTTTTCCCCGAGTTAGCAGTCCGGTCCTGATGAAAAATAGAGAATCCATCAGGGACAATAGCGGAGTCCGGGATAGCGGGGTTGAGCCAAGTCTCAGTGAGAATTAACACGTTACAGTTCTTAATGTCCCGTTGAAAAGCAATCCGGCTTCTGAGTTCATCTAGCTTATTTTCAATGGATTGAACATTAGCCAGAAGAATACTCGGAAGAGGGGGCCGATTCTCTCGTTTCCTCAGTCTGACCAGCAACCCGGCCCGGCATCCCCGCTTCGTCCTCTTCTTGCGTCTCTCAGGTAGAACAGCAACAGGTAGCCATGGTGAATCTCCATTGTTTGTCGGAGGGTTATTATTGTCCACGAAGTTTCGCAATTGGAGAAGTTCCTCTCTGCTATATTGTATGGCAGAGTAGGTGCGGTCGGCTAGCATGTTGCGAACCATGTTAAAAGTAAAACGGCAAAAGTAAAAGAAATATGTACAAAATACGAAAATGGGCAAAGTTAGAGAGGAGCACGTAGACGATGCGGCCATCTTCATCGGCGCATCAGGATCATATGCCGAACCTGTACGTGGCGCTGTAACTTCCTCCACAAAAGCAGCAACTTCCTCCACAAAAGCAGCGAAGAAGAATGGTTGTCATGGCTGCACTTCTGTTTATTCTCCGCGGTGGGGGCGGAGGGAACCGCGCAGAGTTTTTCGCCGGTCAATGTGTGTTAAAGTTTAAATGAAGTTGATCCAGTAAGTAAACCCAACAGTAAAAATAAACATATTTATAACTAGTTTAGGTAGTTTGAGAGGTAATTAAAATAGCTCAGGGTGGTGATCTGACTTGAAGTGTGTGTTTTGCTCCCGCTGCTTCACAGCCGGAGGAGCTGCGTGTCTCCGTCCTGTCAGATTAGACTTCACTCGCGTTTATGTTCATATCGAGATAAAGATAAATAATCTGAATTCAGTGTGCAGTGTACTTTTGCGGGGGTGAGCAGCAGAGGTGGGGAGAGGCGGGGAGAGGCGGGGAGAGGCGGGGAGAGGCGGGGCTATGAAACGCATGACCGTATAGGCGACCCCACGGCCCCGTTGGACCCCCCAGAGCGCTCCGTTCCCAGATCTATCCACCTTTGGACCCGTTGTCGTTTGCGGGGTCTGTTTCTACGTTTCTGTTACGGCGTCGTCGAGCTTAAAGGGCTATACGCATGAGAAATATGCGGATTCAACCCGTTTTCGTCCTCGTGGAGCCTACGCCTTACACTGACCTTGAAGAAAGCACAAATGAACCTCATTTAAAACATTTAAAACTACTCAATAGTTGAGGTGGGTAAAATATAAAGTTTTAAACAAGAGTTCAACCAAAACATTAAAGACTGATCCATAAAATGTTGGATATGTGGATATAAAGTGGATATCAGCTCAGTGTGTCTTCACCTGGCTTCGCTTGGCCTTGCTAATAAAAGAGAAGATAGTGTAACACATGCACCAAAAGTTAATGCTGAGCACAGAATTATTTAAATTAATCCGTTTCAATCAAACCTCTCTAATATAAGTGTAGAAATGTCAGTGTGTGGACCAGCACATCAGAAGTCTAGGTCGCTCAGGAGAAAATGGATACTGTGCAACAAAAGTGAAAAGACACAAAGCAGACGTTGTTTGGGAAAAGGTAAAGAAAGCTAGAATATGTATTCTTCGTTCCCTCTTTCTTTCAGATAAACATTTTATATACATATATATTCAGTTACCTTGTTATTGAATTTGAGAGTATCCTGGTTCTAATTATTTGTACCTATTTATTTTATAACTATTTTGATATAATTTAGGAAGGTTCCAACGCAAAACGGACTATTCGACCATTGTCCAGAAGAATAAACAGCGCATCTCACTTCCTGCTAGACGGGCAGACACGGGGGCGGGTCTACTTTGATTTGCTTAGCCTTGCTTAGCAACCACTTTAGATGGACTTTAAAGTGCATTTCAAAGCATCTGCTTTCATTTACTCCCATTTAAAATATTTTCCTTACAATGCTCAGCCTCTTGTCTTTTGTTACTGTAGAACTACATTGCTCTGACACAAACCAAAACAGGACATGTCTGCTTTAATGTCAAAAGATGTACAGAGACTTTTCATCTCTCATAAACTCTTCAAATATAAAGTCTGTGGCCAGAAAAGGTAGAAAAAATGACTGAAAGTGAGAAAAGACTGTCATAACACTACATGTTTTTGTAGCCGATTGGATCACATTTTAATTGTCTGATCACACAGGCATCTGTTCATGACAAAGACTTCTCCTAAAGCCGACAAGTGTGAAACTCAACTTATCTTCAAAGTGTGAAAGCGAGCTAATAACATCTGATTGCTGCTCCTGGCAGCAGGCAGAGGAAGGAAGGTGGCAGCGACGCTCAGAAAGAACAAAGGATGAGTGAGGGGAAAAAGAGGACAGAAAAAGGAAACAGTGGACTTGTGAAATGGAAATCCAGTGAAGCCTGCCTCCCCTTGGTCTCCAGTTACTATTTACAGCCCCAGCTTTCCTGCTACACTCCAAGCTCAAGTCCATGAATATTGCAACAGCCAGCAGTTTACTGTAATGCCACAGACATCTCTTTCCGCCCAGGATCAACAGGGACCTCAATCAGGGCCGTATCCAGGATTTCCTAAATACCGAGGTCCAAACATGCTAGGGGGGTTCGGGGGTATACCCCCCGTGATTTTTGGGATTTTCATGATCTAGTTAGGTGCTTTTTAAGTCCTGTGGGGGGTCACAAATGGATAATATATTGATTTCAAACCATGTCAGTGGGCTGCAGCATCAATTATTTTTGAAAGTGTAATGCATAAGAATCAGTTGATTGTTACTATGAATGATCTGGACATGCAGAAGAGGCTAAAATGATCACACAACATTGTCAACATTCATTTTCCATGTCTCTCTCCTTTCCATAACCTGCAACCTCTCTTCCATCTTCTTGAGTCTCTCTGTCTTCTTCCTGTTCATTACTCTCTCTGTCCTCTACTCTTTCTCTTTGTTCAATCTCTCCCTCGTTGTTCACTTGTTGCTCCTTCTCACTTCTCGCTCCTGCCAGTGAATTAAAAGCAATTCAGCAATTTAGTTCATTTCACTTGTTTGTTTGCATTATTATTTTAATTTAAATCTGTTATGTTTGATTCTCAAAAGAGAACAAAGATGTAAGAAAATTGTGTTTTATACAATTGTATGTTATTATGACATCATAACTGATAAGATGTATGTTGTTTTACAATTATGCCTATTGTCTATATTGTAAATTAAGACTATTGTTATAGATGGATAGACAGATAGATAAATAGATAGATAGATAGATAGATAGATAGATAGATGGATAGATAGATAGATGGATAGACAGATAGATAGATAGATAGATAGATGGATGGATAGATAGATAGATGGATAGATAGATGGATAGATAGATGGATGGATAGATAGATAGATGGATAGATAGATGGATAGATAGATATATGGATGGATAGATAGATAGATAGATAGATAGATAGATAGATAGATAGATAGATAGATAGATAGATAGATAGATAGATAGATAGATAGATAGATAGATAGATAGATAGATAGATAGATAGATAGATGGATAGATAGATGGATAGATAGATAGATAGATGGATAGATAGATAGATAGATAGATGGATAGATATATGGATGGATAGATAGATAGATAGAGATAGATAGATAGATAGATAGATAGATAGATAGATAGATAGATAACACTAGGAATATGTAACACTAGGAATATGTAACACTAGGAACATATGTAACACTAGGAATATGTGGAATATGTGGAATATGTGGGCGGGACTAAGGACAATGACTGACTACAAAGGAGCAGCGGGGGGTGCTGCGGGAGTGTCTGCGTGCGCATCTCTCCCAGATGAGCTAAACCGTTTTTTTTGCACGCTTTGAGAGCAGCCAGGCTGTGGAGGTACAGAGGGACCAGGAGCTACACTGCCCTTTTGTTTTAAATAGGGCAGATGTGTGTAATCCTTTAAAAGGGTTAACCCACACAAGGCTCCTGGACCTGATGGCATCCCTGGCCGTGTTCTCAGGGTGTGTGCAGTTCAGCTGGCAGAGGTGTTCACAGACATCTTCAACAGGTCCCTGCTGCAGTCTGTAGTCCCCACATGTTTTAAACACTCCACCATCATTCCTGTCCCCAAAAAGACAATCATCACCTGCCCCAACGACTACCGCCCAGTAGCACTCACCTCCATCATAATGAAGTGCTTTGAGCGGTTAGTCAAATTATTCATCACCTCCTCCCTCCCTGAATCTCTGGACCCCCTGCAGTTTGCCTACAGAGCAAACAGGTCCACAGACGACGCCATAGCCCTCACCCTCCACACTGCCCTCTCACACCTGGACCCGAAGAACAGGAACACATATGTGAGAAT